>NC_052351.1:10871568-10935257 GCF_009727055.1 Benincasa hispida | reverse complement strand
GCGTCATCTAGACTCTCTATGGTGTGCTAGATTTGATTTATTGGCAGTTGGACTGGCATCTGATCACACAACCTTGCGAGAGATGGGCCTTCTGAGATGCATTAATTCTATAGTCTGTTTGGAGATGTGCACCTATCCACTCTACAAGACATAGAGTGTTGTTGGGGTTACCATGTTGCGGTGAGCCGCGTCACCAGATGTGATGTTACGTGACTAGTTAGATGAAAATCAACTGTACCTCGGTATGACCCTACCTGCCGACAGATTAGAGCATAGCGGAGGGGTAGTTAGTTTCAATATTTAGGAACACAAATTCGTCAGACTGCATCAGATGATGCAACGAGGGAAAACCGTCATAAGATATGCGCCCGAGCATATATACTAACAAAATGATGGGTGGAAGTCCTATTTAAGATAAATCAAAGCCATTTTGTTTCAAACCCCTTGATGTCCCTAAGTTAGCAACCTCCATGATGCCAGGGCGGTATTTGTGTGGTTGGAGCATGCTTTAGCATGGTTGTATAGACAACTATGCAGAAGCAACAAGAACTTGAGGATCGAGAGAGTTGCTGGCGGCCTCTCATAGCTTTTGCAATATGGGCTTGGAGTAATTTCCATCAAATGCCCACACGTTACAATGGTTAATGAGACTCTAGTTAGTTGGAACGAGCCTACGGTTCTCGTATGTTTGTTTAATTAATTAATTATTTATATCACTGATCTAGTTAATTTAAATTCTAAATTATCAATTTAAAAATTTAGATGGAGAGAACAAATTTTGTGTGACTAGGACAGACCACACATGTAGTCAGCTAGTATAGATACAGATCTGCTTCAACCTAAACAAGTACATTACACTGACCTAATTGATTATTTATACACATTTTTATTGTATTTGTTTTTATATTCTCTAATATAATATTTTGTGTTTCAGGTTATTTGGGAGATCGGTAATAAATTATTATGACCATACTTTGACTATTTTAAGGAATGCGTTCAAAAACATTTGCGGACATGATGTAGTTCCTCTCATAAATGTTTTTCCAAATTGGTCGCAAAGTGGCATCTCCCTGGACGTGATGAAACAATTTCGGTTTTTCAGCAGGATGTCCCAATTCTCTTGTAATTATACTGAACCGCTTACTAGCATTGATATGACCTAAGGACTGGAGATTGGTCCGAAAAAGTTGCAATTTGGTATGTGCGATGGCACTATCAGTGCACAGTTTATTGTAGTGTGGGGTTTCCTCCTGAACAGTTTGACACAGATGTCACTCCATAATATATTCATTGGTATAATATATATCACAAGGCAAACATCACTCGTCGGGAGCAACTGTGGGTCATCTGGTAAATGAATATTATCTAAATTATTTTTAAATTAAATTTATTTTAATAATATTGTCTATATTGTTTTAATAATTCACAGAGATCGAACAAACCGTAGATTCCCGTGAGGGTTGCGAATGATCCGAACCAAGTTCTTACTATATGTAGTGTACAACAAAGCTATATGGAGGAAATTCATTATATGATACGATATACCTATTGTTCCTTCACCAGCTTCTAGACGGTAGAGGACCTGTTCGGGAAGAGGATGAGTTTTTGATGAGGTTGCACATAATGTGGAAGAGTTGCCCCCTATGATGCAGACGCAGAGTCAAACTGATTATGTTAGTCCGATGATGATAGATGCCAACATTTGGTTCAGAACATTATGACTCAGAGGCTGGTCCTTCGTCTTCATACGTGCATGGACATGGCCAGTCGTGGAGAGCATAATGAATATTTATATTATGAAAGCGCCTGTAGAGGTACTAAGAGCAACACAAGAAGAACCGAGCAACCTCAAGTTCGAAGTCGCGATGATAACCAGTCTCGAAATCGACCGACGTCCGCCTTGTGGGACACATTGATTTTTGTAATTATTTTTATATAAATGATATATTTAATTTACATTTTTTAATTTTTATGAAATATTATTTTTTTAATTTATTATTTTAAATGAATAAATAATAATTATTTTGATATAGAAGCTTTTAAATGTCACTGACATAAATAATAACATCAGATAGTCTAAATCGAAAAAGTTAGGTAAAAAAAAACTTCAATATTTAAATTTACATATTTTAGATAATAATTTGGGGACATAATAAATCAAATCAACACTCAAAACCTTCACAAGCAAGTCTATAAATAAGATTAATTGATATAAAGAACAAAAATTTTAATCACAGTAATGAGGTCAATAGTTTAAAAGATTTTACAATAATGATCTTGGATTCCTTTTGTACATTTGGTTCCAAGATTTTGATGGAGTTTTTTTTTAATTTTTTTTTAAATAATAATAAAATATTTTTAGAAATTGTTTTTATAAAATGAAAAATTAAAAAAAAAAGGAAGAAAGAAAGAAGAAGGTGGAATGGGGAATTAAATAAAAAAAAAAAAAGAAAAATTTGTACGGATATCTCACTCTCGCTAACATCTCGCTCTCGCTCTCGTTCTCAGGATCTCACTCTCACTCTCAAGATCTCGCTCTCACTCTCAAGATCTCGCTCTCGTACTCAGGATTTCGCTCTCTCGAACTCTCGCTCTCTCTCAAAATCTCACTCTCTCTTACTCTTCCCTCTTTCGTTCTCTCCAAATACAAAATTATTTATAACACATTAAATAATTATGAGTGTTGTGAGGAAGGTCTTTTGTTCTCTCCACATCAAATCACTTGAGATGAAAAAACTACCATTCATAAAGTTTCCAAAAAAGAAAAAAACTGGAAACTCCCAAGCTTGAAGCTTCGTGCCAGATATGTACCAATGAATGGGTTAGAAAGAATAACATATCAAGCTGGAAACTCCCAAGTTAAAAAGAAAAAAACTGGAAACTCTCGCTCTCTCTCTTAGTCTTCCCTCTTTCGTTCTCTCCTAATACAAAATTATTTTTAACACATCAAATAATTATGGGTGTTATGAGGAAGGTCTTCGAAGGAGGGTATTTCGTTCTCTCACATCAAATAATTATGAGGAAGGTCTCCGGAATGATAATTAAACAGACTTAATAATAATGTTAGGGAAAGGTCGAGGGTTCAAAGTTCGACGTATAAAAAATACGAAAGGGGAAGGGCGAGGGTTCAAAATTCGACCTGTATATGTCGAATTTTCAACCCTTGACTTATTTAAAAAAAAAATAAAAAACAACAATATTTTTACAAATAGTTTGAAAACAACAATATTTTCCTAAATAGTTTCTAAAAGGACAATATCCTTTTAATTTTTCCTAACTTTTAGAGTTAATTTTGGATGATTATATCATTTTTGTTTATTTATATCCTATTTTTATATATTTTTTCCTATTTTCAAAGTTACTTTAATTATGGGGAGAAAAAAAATACATTTATTATATAGAAAGAAAATGCATTTAATATAAATTTTCTCATTTATCAATAAGACAGAGAAAATACATTTTTTGTAATTTGTTCTATTTTTCAATTTTTTAAAAAATGCATTTAATGAAATTTTATTTTCTATATACTTGGTTTTCACGTATCAACTTATTGCCTTTTTATTTTTATTTTTATGGATTAATGGTTATTTTAAATATACCTTAGAACATTTTTTACGAATTCATAGTTATTAAATATACCTTAAAACATTTTGTTAGGTATTTGAAAATATTCTAACAAATATATGAAATATACTACAGTTTATAAATTAGAGATTGACTAAATATTGAACATAAATCACAATATAAATCAATATATAAAATACACCACAATATATAAATCTTCATAAATTTTATTTATTCCACAGTATATATATATCATAATACAATAAGTCTAAATAAAAAAAATACTCGTTTATATCAAATAAATAAATATATACTACAGAATATATTAAATTTCCACCAGAAGCTAAAAAAAAGTACATATATATCATAGTATATATAAAAAGTAGGAAAAAAAAACAAAACTAAAAGTTGACTCGGGTCTGTCGTTCGTATACGCCGAGTCCCGACGTTGTTAATTTACTTTGAGTCCATCGTCGCCTGTTCATTTGCTTTGAGTCTGCTATCGCTGTTCATTTGCTCCAAATCATTGTCGTTCGTCTACTCTGAGTCCACCATCACCGTTCTTGTCATCCCATGCTCGTCCCGTTGCTAAATCGCCCTATGCCATCCATCTTCCATTTGTAAGTCACATTGTCGGAAGGAGAAAAGAGAGAGAGAGGAGGAAGAAATAACCTTGAAGCACGAAGGGAGAGAATATATGCATGGGGAGAAAGAATATGCATGTGCATGGGGGAGAAAGAATAATATATATATAAAATGTAAATGATGACTAAATTGTAAATAGTCACTGATATTAGTGAAAATAGGGAGACCAATAGATCTTTTTTGTAAGAAAAATAAAAAAATGAAATGTTCAAGACCTTAATGTAATATGAACTTTTTTTAGGCCTTTTATGTAGGAATCCCTTTTAAATTAAATAAATATTTAGCCTTAATATCTAAAAAAAAATTAGAAAAAATATAATTAAATTGCAAGTTTAATCTCTAATCTTTCACATTTGTATCAAATAAGTTCATAAACTTTAAACTTATAATATGTCCTCAAACTTTCACTTTCGTGTCTAAGTATACCTTAACTTTAGAGTGTTTAATCATTTGTGTTGATGCAAAAAAAAAAAAAAAAAAATGGATCAACAGTAAATTTATTTTTTTGGAAGAAATTTGTCTGAGTGTATGAACATTGGTTTTGTGTCTAGCTACACCCACTTTGACGTTCAAGTCAGTCTTTTGTTTCTGAGTAACTAGATAGTGGAAAAACAGTAAGGTATTTGGGCATACATTCGACCAAGGACTTAGGTGGCTTATATAGAATGATAAAGTATAACGGTCACTCAACTCATAATGTCCCTCCTAAATTCTTGGAACTATTGGGTTAATTTGATGGGCGGTTACCTCATTATTACTACAACGAATGCAACACTCAAATTCTAATCATGGTTTTCTTCATGGGTCATTCGTTATGAATATGGACGACTTAAGCTTCAATCGCTCAATTGAGCTCTCCTAGGCCCCTCCAGGCTTAGTCTCCTCTAAGCTATCTTAAACTGCTTTAGACTTAGGCATCTCATGCCTAAGCTTCCTTATACTCTTCTAAGCCCTCTTAGAGACCCTTGAACTCTCTAATTATGCTTTTCATGCCTAGGTCTTTTTTAGATTCTCCTAGGCTCATCACGTCTAGGCTTCTCTAAGCACTCATAGGTTGTTCGAGACTTAGGCTTCTCATGCCCAAGCTTTCTTATACTATCCTAGGCTCCTCTAAGCTCACCTTATGAATCTCACTGAGCTCTCCTAGGCTACTCTAGTCTTAGGCTCTTCATGTCTAAGCTTCCTTAGACTCTCCTAGGCTCCTCCAAGCTCAGCTCATGAGTCCTCTCAAGCACTCTCGTGAACTCTCCTCATGGGTCCCACTGAGCTCTCTGTAAGCTCTCTTAGACTTCCCTATGGGTCCTCTTGAACTCTTTGCTAGGCTCTTTTGAGCTACAATAGACACTCTCCTAAGCTTTTTTAAGCTCCATTAAGCTTACCTCATCGGTCAAATTGAGCTCTCTCTAAGTTGTCTTATGCTCCCCATAGGTTCTCTTGAACTCTCTCCTAGGCTCCTCTAAGCTTACTTCATGAGTGCCATTGAGCTCTTTCTAAGGTCTCTTAAGCTCTCCCATGGGCCCTCTTGAGCTCCTCTCCTAGGCTCCATTAAACTTACCTCATGGGTCCAACTAAGAATTGTCACACAACAATTTGTCTTTACATTTTTTTGGGTAAGTCTTTTAGTTTTCAATTTTGTATCTAATAAATCATTGACTTATTTGACAGTATTTAAGATTCACATGAACCTAGCTATTAGGCATAAAATTGAGAGTTATGTTGAATGATACACAAATTTTTAATTTTATATCTGATAACTTTGTTAATTTAATATATGTATGTATGTATGTATGTATGTATGTATGTATGTGCTAGGTAATCTATTAGATATAAAGTTAAATGTCTAGAGACTAACTCTATCATTTAACCAAAAAAAAAAAAAAAAAACAATTGAACTAATGGTAGAATTGAAATTTCACAAAGAGATTTTAATCGATGTTATTTGTTGATGGTTGTCCGAGGTAAGGCATAAGCGCACCACCGGTATTGCACATATATGTAATTGAGAGTCCGATGATAAGCCTTATAAATAGTCCTACACCAACCGCCTCAAGGGATAAGCAAATTTTCTATACCTAGTTGAGTTAAAAACTTCATGTGCTAACTTATGCATCGGAGTATACTCCACTCTGTACCAAGCTAATACAAGTTCTTTTGTAGCTCACCTCGAGTGAGGTGTTAGGACCATATGAGGGGACCAGAGAACACTCTAGGGCTTGTGTGGGTTTCCGTGCCAACATTATTTATAATGAAGAAACAACTTTACGTTGTTATTTTCCTCTAATCGAAATATATAAAGTGTATTATAGTAATATGAGATTGTAATTTAGAAATAAAATTTTGAATTAATTATGGAGATGAATTGGTGGATCCTTCTAAACTAAAGAGAATGGAAAGAAATCAGCAGCCTCGGTCTTCTATTATTTACGCAACCGAGGTTATAAAAAAAAAAAAAAAAAAAACAAAAGAACTATTAACAAATATGGATTCCAGTAAAAGAAAAAAAAAAACTTTCGAAAAGTTGTGACAAATTCTGGAAAATCTAAGCCATATGATTTGTTCTAAATTTGATAATTTGGGATCGGCTCCACTGGATTATTACAGGTAGGTTTTGACTTCGTTGTTTTTGATGACGACGACGTCGTATTCTTGCAGCTCTTTTTTTTCTTTGGTTTCTTCGGAAGCTCCAACGACATGTCGGATGCCGATTGGTAACCTATGGAAAGATCAAATTCTGGCCATCAAACACAGAAAGCAAATCCATGTCAAAATTGGTAATTAATTAACCTTAATCCCTTCGAAAATTTAATAGGATTATTTTTTAAAATTACAAACCTTGTGAATGAGTGGACCAATGAGTAAGAGCAGTTACTGCGGTTGAACTCGAATCCCTTCGTTCACTCACGTCACCAGCTTTAAATTCATTCATCTGTGTTATTATTATTTTTCAAACAAGGGATGAAAATTATACATCCGAAGAGCAAATATATATATATATATATATATATATTTTGAAAAAAAGAAAATAATAAGAGAAAGATCATATACCCAACTAGGAGCCGAAGCGGATAGAGATGAACTATCCAACCCGATATGAGCTACATGCTTCACATCGGTCGGATATCCGATTTCTATCTCACGATCTTTCACCACTACAATCATAAGCTTTTGAGTTTAGTAGTGATTTAATAAAATTTAAAAAGGAAAAAGAAAATGATAGCAAGAGAGAGATATAATTACCGAAAATTTGAGTGATGTATTTGAAACTTTTGTAAATTCCTTTCATTTTGGAAGACATAGTTGAGTGAAGATGAATTGCTATGGTAAAATAATGGGAGAATTTAAAATGGAATAAGGAACAAAGAGAAATAACATTGCTATATTACAGGGGTTGTTCATAGGAACATATTCATTTTGGTTTAGAGGAAATTTTTGGATTCAACAAAACCCAGATCATCGAATTAGAATTAGAGAAAATTAAAGGCTATAATAAAAAAAGAACTGAAGAAAGAGAGGTGTTGAGAAAAATAGAGGATTGAGAATTAAATTAGAAAATATAATGAAAAAGATAATGAGTGGTGGAACGAGAGAAAAGCGCTGCCATATATCATTTCAAGACATTATGGGAAAATTAAAAGGCTACATTTAATATCTTCAAATTGCAGAATCCGCCATAATATATAGTCAAAATGGATCTAAATTTCTAATTAAACAAATTCTAATAATCTTTTTCTTTGATTCCCGTTACGTCTTCCACCATCTTTTAAACTTATTTTAATTCCTTTTTTTTTTTCGTGCATACCATATGGATAATCATCAAATCAAGTTTTTTTTAATATATAAATAAATATCCCACTCAAAGATTAATCCACTTTTTTCGAATAAACGAGGGGAAATGATTTTGTTTGTTATACTGAAAAATTCCACTCATTGCTTTTGGGATTCCCCTAGATAATTGGAAGCACGTCGTTATTTTAAAATAATAATAATAATTGGTGTTTTCCGAAATGAGAAATGATGCTACCCACTTGAGAATTAAAGATAATAAGATCTATCGTCTTCAATCGGATTTGGGCCATGTATATTGGGAAGCATGATCTCATTCTATGTGTGTTTTTTTTAAAACCCACTATTTTAGAAACTAAATTACATTCTTTTTATTTTTTAATCACTACCCACAGCTCATAATATTTATTAATTTATATTTGTAGTATGTTTGATTTTGTTTTTTAATTTTATTTTATTGTCGGGTGTATGTTTGAACTTTCAAAGTATATTACATGTTAGTGATTCCTTAATCTTCAAATATGCTTTTAATAGCTCACTTTAATGTTTGTCATTGACAAAATATTAATGTGTAACTATTTGGTTTTTTTATTTTTTTAAAAAATTAAATCTATATCATTACAATAATTTGCATCTTTTTGAAGTATATAGTTGAATTCTTAACCAAATTCCTAAAACAAAAGCAATTTTTTGAAAATTGCTTTTTTTAGTTCTCAAGTTTTGGTTTGATTTTTTAAACCATTTGTGAAAAATTAGATAACAAATGAAGAAATTTGGAAGAGAGGATAGTGTCAATATACTTAATTTAAAAAAAAAAATGGTTACCAAACGAACCAAATTATTTGTCCTCCGGGTTGATTAGTGAATTAGGGAAATCCCAAGACAAAATGAAAATATAAATTTTCACTTTTTGGAAAGTGAACCAGATAATTATCCATACTAAACTGGATTAATAAGTCGTTAATTATAATTTTACATCATAGATTTATGTTTTTATTTTTTTTATTGCCTAACAAAACAACGGCGACAAAGAAAAAGAAAAAAAAAAGAAGATCCAACCGTTGATCACAAGAACTAGGATAAAAGTCATTGAGAAGACATAATGTGAAGTTTGTTATTGACAAAAACAAACGTTAATTTGATTATTATTATTATTATTTTTGGTATTGTGGGGTAGATATTTGAACTTTCAAACTACATTTGAAGTCAAGTGATTCCTCAATTTGAAATATGCTTGTATTGGTTTTTTTTTTTAATTTATTATTTATTATTTATAATGTAATTTTTGTTATTTTCAAAACATTAAATTATCTGTTTGGTTCCGTTTGACGAATCCAATCCTTAAAAAAGGTCCAAAATGAATATTGTCTTATCGTTTGAGACTTAAAAATTGTCTTTTTGCTTATGTTATCATCAGCAAAAAATACAGAAACATCTTTAATATATCTTTTTTCCAGTTGCAAGAGTCATCACAAAAAATGTTGGGTTTTCACTGAATATGGTGTTCAAAAGGTGGATTTTCATCGGAGGAGGGGTTACTAGAATCGCCTTCCACCACTGTGAACTAGATGATTTGCTTTAGTAATTTCACACAAATATGACACAAGTAAAAAGACAAAAATCTAGAAATTTAGAAAGTAGGGTAGATTTTTCTATGTCCTTCGAAGTTCGAAATACGAGCATCATTCTTCCTTTCATTGTTATCTTTTCAAAATAAAAATACAAATAAAAAAGAAAAGAAAAGAAAATATGTTTGGTATACTTACTTTAAAAACAATTAAAAAATGACCTGTTTTGAAAATGTTGTTTCCATTGGTTTTTACTTTTGTTTTAAAAAATAAAAAAACAGGGGTTCCAACTTTCTTTACTAAAAAAATAAAATAAAATAATAGAGAGGGTTTTGTCAACTAAATCACAACTCATTATTAAGTATTTAAAATTATTTCCGTTTAAGTTTACAAAACACATATTAACCTTTTGTGCATTTTAATTTTCACAACTAAACACAAATTTCAAATTTCAATCCAAATTTAAGATTTTAGATTGGAACCAAACACATTTTGAAATATAGTGAAAAATAAATTCAGGGCCATGTTTCTTCACTTTTTGGAAAATCTGCTAGATATCTACACAAAATATCATTAGTGAGTCGTTAATCATAATTATAGAACATAGATTTATCTTTTTATTTTTATTTTTTTCCAATTTCATTACCACAACAACCACAGCAAAAGGAGATTCCAACCGTTGATCAGTAACGCACACAATCACAGCCCTGGGATAAAAGTGGCTCCTGAGGGGCCCAGCCATTCACCTCCTTGTATAAGCGAATCCACCGTGAATTTTTGGGCCTCAGATGGGCTCGTTATGACATGGTAACCGGCCCACTTCACTCGCTTGCTAACATCAGAGCCCGGCCCATTATTGGAATACTCACCGTAATAGAGCGTCTTCAATGCAAAGTCCCCATTCCATTCGGCCCAGCCCGCTGGTTGAATAAGATCGCCAATTGTCGACTGCATGACGACGGTCCTCGAATACTCCTTCCATGGCCGCCCCAAATATGTCTTAATCGATTGCTTAACGGGCTCCAGATCTGAGCTTGCCACAATTTCACATTTCTGGATCGAACTTCCCGTGTTCTGATTTGGGTCCATTCGGCCTTGCGCCGTCACCATGTTGGCCTGGTTGCTCATCGGCCGTCGAGGCTCTATTTTACAGTTCTGTAACACGACGGCGGCGTTGCCGAATATGAAGTCGACAGTGCCGGTGATGGTGGAATCTCGGTAGAATTGACGGTTGGAATGTGTGTAGAGAGTGTCTTGATAAGCGTCGATACGACACCGGTTTATGACGGATTGATCTGCTCCGACCCGAAGTGCCACCGCTTGGTGCTTTTCCGGTCCGGCGGTGTTCTGGAACCAAATGTCTTGGGCTATAAACCCATCTCCCACCGCAGCTGGATCATCAAATTAAACAAAAGGAAAGTTAGGTTATAAGTGATGGCAAGATTAGGAGGGAAAACAGCAAGGTTTGTCATATTCTTACCTACCGTTGCAGATTTGAAAGTTGTTGATCCATCAACGACGTTGAGGCTACCGGTGATAATGGTGGAATCCATTCCATCTCCAACGATCATCACATTCTTTTTCTTCTTTCCCACTTCCACTTTTTCCTTATAGATACCCTTCTTCACATATATAACAATTCTGTTCTTGCTTTTATCTGGAACTGATTCAACCGCCTCAGTCACCGTCATGAAATTCCCACTCCCATCCTTCGCCACCACGATATTCGCTTCCATTTCTTTCCCCGGAACCCCCAACAGTCTCCGATCTCCTTTCTTCAACCAACTCGGATACCCATTTACCCTTTTCTCCAACTCCCCCATATTTTCAATTTCCGATTCCCAAATCGAAACAAACATCCCCAACGAATTTCTCCCTCTCATAATCAACTCTTCGAGCCCTAAATCCATGGCCGCCGCTCTGGATACTGAATTCTCGACCTCATCCCAGCACGTGATGTGGTTCGTCAGCACGCTACTCAGCCATGTGTGAGCATTTTCGATTGAGCCGCTCGTCCTGTTCTTCAAAGCCGAAACAGAGTCTATGATTCGGCTGTTTGAGATCTCCATAAGCTCGACACAATCGGCCAAAGCTGCTTCACCGCGTGGGTTATTGATTCTCTGGCTGAGATCTTTGGCTCTGTCGATTGTGTTAATTACTTTAGGAATGGATTTCCTCAGGAAAGATTGTAAGAAATGACCCCTGTTCGTGGTTTTGATTTCTCGAGGAAAGGGAAATTCTGAGGCGGCCATTTCAATGCAGGATGATGGGTTGTATGCCTTGTGGCATAGGTTGTGAAGGAAGGAGAGATCATTTTCAGATGAGTTTGATTTGATGAATTTGTTGGTAATGAAAATGGCTGAGCACAAAACTGCAGCAAAACAGAGGATTGTGGGGATGGTTTTGGAGCGGGAAGTTTTGGGGGGTTGAAGAAGTGGCTGATGGGTAGCCATGAACAGAACAATCACTAATGCTAGCAAGTGAAGCTTGAAGTGTGCTGAATTAAGCTTCACCCACCAGAGATTTAAATAGGATAATAACAAAGTCAAGTTCCACTACAGAAATAGTGGCACCACAGTTTTATTTATTGGATTCTGTTGCGATATGATTGTATTTTACTACTCAAATTCAAAATTTGGTACAAAGGTCGTTTTAAATGCTTTTTTGATCAATGAAATTCGATTTGAGTATTTAATTAAAGGGAAATATTCAGAAGAATTATAACATGTAATTATTAGACATTGATGCTTTACAGCGTTGAGTGTAATGGGTTTTGGGGCTCATGATTAGGCAGAACTTTTTCTTTTATTTTTGTTGAGGTCTGATCTGACCAAACCTCACACAAACACATGCACTACTTTTTCCATTATTCTTAATGGAGTCAAAGAAGTGAATTTGTGTATTGGTTTGGATTGTCGGAGTATAAATGTTATGGTAGTCAAAAGAAATACCGACAAAAGGAAGAGGACGTAAGGAAAAATATGAAATTATGGACTAATTGGAGTAGATTTTGATTTGCCAAAGCAAATGGAAACTATTTTTTTTTTTTTGGCCAAATTAAGATACATGTTGGACACAACGTGTCACAGTCTTACTTCTTCAATACTTAGATATTGTGCTTTGTGGCATCATTGGACCTTAAGCTAAGTTGTTCCATGAGGCCTCTAAAGGAATGTGTGTTTCGTGAGTTCAAATTGTGTTATGTTTATTCATGCAGATATATTCTTGAAGTTAAATATTAGAAAAATGTTTGTGGACATGTTTGAGTTAACTTTCTAGGTGTCTATAAGTGTAAAAAAGTGTTTACCAACACTTGAAAGTCAATCCAAACATGTCATATTTTAAAGGATTTTAGTGTTCAAGTAACATAATGTGATCTTATAGCTCATTTGTTACATCTACAAATAACACAATTTCAAATAAAAATTTATGAAAATTTTTATTAATTTTTATCTTATAGCTCATTAGATACATTTACTAACAACATAAGATTTACAAAGATGGCGGCAAAACTTTTACCAAATATCATAACAATTATAAGTTTAGTCTATGAACTTTTTCGTTTGTGTTTATTTGATCTCTAAACTTTACAAAATGTCTAATATATCTCTAAATTTTTTTGCTTGTATTTATTTGGTAGGGTAGACAATCATTCAGTTAGCATTCGTTTAGACTCAAACTGACACCGACTACCAATCTATCAGTTTTGATCAGTTGGTGGTCATCAGTTTTAGAAAAATCTATGAGTCGACTGACTAACCAATCGATTTCAATCATTTTTTGGAAGGAAACTTCATCAAAGTAATAGATTAGCAGGATTCCAGAGATCAGTGTATTCTAAACATAGATCTAATCTAATCAAATGCAGAATGAAGGATCAAATGCAGATTCATTCAACTTTGTGCTAGAGAGCAAAACAAACTCACCAGGACCAGGGAGCCACACCCCTTTTTATATAAAGTGATAGGAATATTAATTAGGATAAAATTAAAAATATTCCTGGAAAATATACGGTTTGTTGGTTTACGCTATCCTTCTATATTTTCTTCATTATCAAGTTCCTATCACACTAGTCCATCAAAACTAAGTGAACGTATGCCCATCATATGAACATAGACGTCCAAAAGGAACAACAAGTAAGTCGCACATTGTTAGACCACCAATCATATTGAATATAGTACAAGGGGTAATAAAGAGAAAACACGTCTGGGGAATGGGGACCACAGTTAGTTAGGGAAAAAGGAGAGGCATATATGTGAGGGAAAGGGTAGGAATAAGGGGTCTGGTCACTTTGATGTAGGGAGCCTTCTCTCGATTGTGTAAGAAAGAGGTAGTAGTTGGTCATTGTTCTCTTTGTTCTTCTAATCTTGTAACAACCATTGACTAATTTTTTTTATTGAATAAAACTTCTTGAGTTGGTGTCCTATCAGATTGGTATCCAGAGCATCAACGTGGAAAAAATTGGTAAGATGGCTCGGAAGAGATTTGAAGAGAAATGGGAGGTGTTCGATCATGAAATTTCTAGTATTCAAATAGAAATTCATAAGTTACCATCAATTGAAGAGAATTCGACATCATTAGTCAAAAGCATCAAGCTATTAGGAGTTGAGGTGGAAAAACATCAAAAGATGTTGATATTGTATGTTGCGGAGATGGCGAAAGGATGTTTGCAGTGTCTGGAACAGTTTGACGAGTTCGGAAGCAAAGGGGATTTTGAAAAAGTGATTGGAGAGATTGTGGATGCATTAACGAATGTTGCAAAGTCGATAGTAGAATTAGTGACAAATGATCGAAGTAAGTTTAAGAAGGTAGAAAAACCGATCTTCAATGAAACGAATCTTGACTCGTGGTTGCTTAGAGTCGATCGCTACTTTTAGATTCATAAATAGAAGACGACGGTGGCTGTAATCAGCTTTGAGAAAGCCGCATTGGGTTGGTATCCATCCAAAGAAAAATGTGGGTCATTCAAGGATTGGAAAGATTTGAAGCAGAGATTACTTGTTCAATTTCGATCAATAAGAGATGGATCGATCTATGGACGCTTTTTGGCGATTAAACAAGAATTGACGGTAGAAGATTATCGAAACCTTTTCGATAAGCTAGTGGCGCCATTATTGCATTTGTTGAATAATGTTTTAGAAAAAAACTTTCATGAATGGGCTAAATCCATGGATCAAGGGTGAAGCGGAGTGTTGGGAGCTCGTTGGGCTTGCACAAATGATGTTGGCCCAATGTGTGGAGAATCGCAAATTAACACGGCTTGAGGCGAGCCTAGGCAAACAAACCGAAGGTAAGGCCTAATCTATTGTTAGTAGCGTTAAAACTAATGTTCCTATTTGTTGCAAAAGATGGAGGAAAACAAATTAAAACTGCACCGATGAGAACGATTATGCTAAGAGGAGTGGCAACTACTGGTAATTAATGAGAAAGATCAATTAAAAGCTTGTTTGATGCTGAATTTCAAGCTAGGAAGGAGATGGGCTTGTGTTTTAGATGCGATAAGCGATATATGGGGGTTCATCGATGTAAAGTTCATGAATAGAGAGTACAAATTTTGGTGGTTCGAGCGAATGAAAAGGAAGTGGAATTGATTGATGATGTCGATCAGCCGAAACAACAAGTGGAATTGAAAATGCTTAAGATGGACGAAAAATTGAAATCGGTGGCGGAATTATCAATTAATTCAACGATAGGGTTGAGTAATCCTAGTACGATGAAGTTAAAAGGAAGATTAAAGGCGGACAAATGGTAGTTTTGATCAATTGTGGAGCAACTTATAATTTCGTATCGTAAAGGTTAATAACTCTTCTGCAATTGCCAATGGTTGAAACCTCCAATTATGGTGTGATCCTAGGTTTTGGTTTTGTAGTAAGAGGGAAGGAATTTTGTAATTCGGTGGAATTATCAATCGGAGAATGGGTGATGCGAGATAGTTTCCTTCCTTTGGAGTTAGGAGGAGTCAATATAATTTTAGGAATGCAATGGCATTCTCGGGGTTACTAAAGTTGATAGTCGTAACTAAAACTTTTAGTCAAGGGAATCAAACGACTGTGGATTTAACTAAGGCTCACGTGAGTCTTAGGAGTATGATGAAATCATGGACTGATTTGGATCAAGGATTCTCGATCGAGTGTTGAACAATGGAAGGGGAAGTATCACTGGTCGAATGGTATGGCGTGGATGAAGTTTATACCGTGTCTGAATCTATACCAACATTGTTAGAGAAGTTTGAAGATGTCTTTTATTGACTAGAAGAGTTACCACCGAGGAAGAGCATTGAACATCATATACATTTGAAAAAAGGTATTAATCTTATGAATGTTGGACCGTATTGTTATACTTACCATCAGAAGGAGGAAATGGAGAAGCTGGTGGATGAAATGTTGTCTTCAGGTGTCATAAGGCCACGTACCAACCCGTATTCAAGTTCAGTCCTGTTGGTTTGAAATAAGAATAGGGGTTGGAGGTTTTGTATAGATTATAGAGCTCTCAACAATGTCACAATTCCTGACAAGTTTCCAATTCAGTTATTGAAGAGTTATTTGATGACTTGAATGGTGCATGAATGGTTTCTAAAATTGATTTTGATGTAAAAAAGAATAGGGGTTAATTGGGTAATTAGATAATATTCTAGGTTAATTCCCTTTTTACCCCTACTTATAGTAAAACTCTATAAATAGGAACTTTTCTCACTTGTATGAAACACATTATTCATTCTAATAAAAGATCAACAATCTTGATTCTTGGAGAGAATTCTCCTTTTATCTTCTTTTAAGCTATATCAAATTGGTATCAGAGCAACCGTCTGGGCCAAGATTGACGGACGCTGGTGCATGACCGGGAAACTCTTGACGACGTCGATCTCAAAAGGGAGCTTTGTGAGTTGTGCTCGTTGACAAACAACACACATCTAATTAGGGAGAACCCTTGAAATTCCAAGAAAGAACAAAGAAACCAAAGATTTTTCAAGATTTTGCAAAAATGGACTATTACCGACCAAAGAAGGTGTCCAAGAAAAAAATACAACAATTGGTATGAAGAAGAAAATCAAATTTACTTCCAAAAACAGTGCTAGAATTCTGACTCAAGTTATTCCGAAGAGGGATTTCAACACACTAATTTTGTCCATGCTCGATTTTTTCAAAGAATCTATCATTATCCACATTGGAAATTTGATTCTAGTGATTCCAATGATGTTTTAAGGGCAACTTGGGACGGAATAAAAAGGCGACGATATCGGGAAAAGGGCCCAACGATCCAATCAAACCCATTTTTCAAGATATCAACATAAAGATTGGGAGTTAGATGAATTAAAGAATCATCAAGAACGGATTTTTACAGCCCAAGAAAAACGTTCAAGACTCAAAATTACTCTTTTGGTTATGAAACACGATCAAGAAAGGTTGATTCAAGAGAATCAATGGATGAGTCCTATACCCATCATGTGATTAAAACATATTCAAGAATCCAACAAAATGACTACTTAGATCCTGTAGCATTGGAGGAAATAAAGAAAACAATAAAAGAAATCCAACGTTCATTGGGGAAAATGATTCAACATATTGATCAATTATCAATTCATTTGCAAGAGTTCAAGAACGGACTGATTTCATATACCGAAGAAAAAAACAAGAGAATCACAGATAGAAAATTTTCAAATAGAAAATCTTGAAGATAAGATTGAAGAAAAACAAGAATTTGAAGATGTTGATTGGGAAATAGTTTCAAGTGAAGAAGAAAAATCCAACGAAAAAGATGGAAACGAAGTATTAAACACCGAGCAAAAATTGAACAAGGAACAATGACACACTGATTGTGGTGAAAATGGATCACCAAATTGCTAAAGAACTTGAAGCAAATGATAAAGAACACGTGATTCTTGAACATTTTCCTTCGAAGGTGGTTTTTTAGTGATTGGTCCTTTGAATACGGTTTTGAATGAGTTTGAATGAGACATCTTTTTTGGGTTTATGTCCGATGGAGAAGTTCATCTTTTGATGGCAATATTGGACTTTTTGTCTCGAATTTATACTTTTGATCATACTATTTTTGTTCAAAATATAAGAAGTTGGTTTGGTCATACTCCGTTGAACAAGTTTATTTCATTCCTTGTTTGCTTCATAATTTTTTTCTCTTTAAAACTCGAGGGCGCGTTTTCTTTTTGGAGGGATAGAATGATGTAAAAAGAATAAGGGTTAATGGGTAGTTAGATAATATTCTAGGTTAATTCCCTTTTTACCCCCACTTATAGTAAAACTCTATAAATAGGAACTTTTGCCTCTTGTATGAAACACATTATTCATTCTAATAAAAGATCAACAATCTTGATTCTTAGAGAGAATTCTCCTTTTATCTCCTTTTGGGCTACACTAGATTTAAAGGTTGGGTATCATCAGATAAGGATGCATCTGGGTGATAGGGAGGAGACAACATTTAGAATTCATGAAGGGCACTATGAGTTCTTAGTTATGCCATTTGGGGTTAACTAATGCTCCATCAACTTTTCACACATTAATGAACCCCATTTTCAAGCCTTATCTGCGAAGGTTTGTATTAGTATTTTTTTATGATATCTTAGTATATAACAAGAACTTAGAAGAGCATTTGCAACATTTAGAGTTGGTATTATCCGTTCTTCGGGAACATGCATTGTATGCCAATTGGAACAAATGTCAGTTTGCTCATAGTAGGGTGGAATAGTTGGGACATCTTGAGTCAAGTGTGGAGGCTGATCCTGAAAAGGTTTGTGCAATGTTGGAGTGGCCTGTTCAAACCAATATCAGAGAAGTTAGGGGATTCCTGAGTTTGACTAGTTATTATAGGTGGTTAGTTCTGAATTATGGGAGTATTGCAGCTCCATTAAGTCAACTTTTGAAGGGAGGAACTTTCGTGTCGTTTGAAGAAGCTCATAGGGCACTTGAGAAGTTGAAACAGGCCATGGTAACATTGCCAGTGTTGGCATTACCTGATTTTATTCAACCTTTTGAGATTGAAACTGATGCTTCGAGGTATGAAATAGGGGCTGTATTGGTGCAATAAAGAAGGGAAATTGCATTTTATGATCATACATTGTCCATGCAGGATCATGCTAAGCCGGTATTTGAAAGGGAGCTTATGGTTGTGGTGATGGCAGTGCATTGATGGCAACCTTATCTTTTGGGGAGAAGGTTTGTGGTCAAAACTAATTAAAGGGCGTTGAAGTCTCTTTTAGAGCAGCGGATTATTCAACCCAACATCAAAAGTGGATTGCAAAGCTATTAGGTTATGATTTTGAAGTAGTTTATCGACTGGGGCTTGAAAACAAAGCAGCTGATGCTTTGTCCCATGTGCCTCATCGCATTTGGCTCATTTATCCATTCCTGTATTGTTGGATGTGCAAATTATCAAAGATGAGGTGGAGAAAGATTCAAAGTTGATGGAAATAATTGCTAAATTGAAAGACAATGCTGACAATGTCCCTAAGTTTTCATTGCAGCATGGTATTTTGAAGTATAAAGGTCGATTGGTGTTATCCAAGTCTTCTACTTTAATACCTATAGTACTACATACATACCATGATTTGATATTTGGAGGACATTTTGGTTGTTTAAGGACTTATATAAATGACCGACAGGGGAGTTGTATTGGGAAGGAATGAAAGGGAGCGTGAAGAAATATGTGGAGTGTGTTGTTTGTTAATAGAATAAGTTGTTGGCCTTGTCACCAGCTAGGTTGTTGATGCCATTGGAAATTCCAGATGTTATTTGGAGTGATATTTCAATGGATTTCATAGAAGGATTATACGTAAGGCAGAGGGATATATTGTGATATTTGTGGTGGTGGATAGGCAGAGTAAATATGGGCATTCCATTGCTTTGAAGCACCCTTATACTGCCAAGTCCGTAGCAGATGTGTTTGTTAAGGAGGTGGTTAAGTGACATGGGTATCCTAAATCGATAGTGTCAGATAGTAATAAGGTGTTAATCATTTTTGGCAACTCTTTCAGTTGTCGAGTACTCAACTCAACGGAAGTTCAACCTATCATCCTTAGTCGAAATGAGAAGTTATCTTCAAAGTTCTTTGGTCCATATAGGGTGATGGAACAAATTGGGCCAGTTGTTTATAAATTGGAGTTACCTCCTTCGACTACAATTCATCCTGCATTCCATGCTTCACAGTTGAAGGGCGTTTTGGGACATCACCATGACGTACAACCTATGATTCCTTACCTGTCAGAAACACACGAGTGGATTACTGAGCTTGATGAAATATTTGGATATTGAAAGAATCCATCGACAAATGTTTGGAAAGTTTTGGTGGGATGGAAAGGATTGTCGAGCCATGAAGCCACTTGGGAGATTTTTCATGACTTCAAGCAATAGTTTCCAGATTTTCACCTTGTCCTCAAGGTGGTTTTGGAGAAAACGAGTAGGCCACCAATCATATTGAAATATAGTAGAAGGGTAGGGAAAGCACGTGTCTGGGACCACAGTTAGTTAGGGAAAAAGGAGAGGAATATATGTGAGGGAAAGGGTAGGAAGGAGGGGTCTAGTCATTTTGGTGTAGGGAGCCTCCTCTCGGTTGTGAGAGAGAGATAGTAGTTGGTCATTGTTCTCTTTGTTCTCCTGATCTTGTAACAGTCATTGGTTGATTTCTGATTGAAAAAAACTTCTTGAGTTGGTCTATCACACATCTAATCCATTTTATCAAATCAAGTCTTCTCCCAAATAATATGAGCACATCAATTCTTTTCGGATGAAATCTCCTGGATTTAAGTTCTCATGAGTTCTAGTAATCGAACATGGTTGGAGTTCATAAGAGCAAGTTTCCAACTTTGGTAGGACAGTAGTTTCAACAAGGTAATCGGCAAACTAATACAAGGAATGCTACTAATCAACTGATGATTATATAAAATTCATTGTGTTAGGAAAAAGCTGTAGATCAATACATGGTTAATGTCTTTCAATTTCACAATATAATACAATTAGAAAATCTAAGGAAATGTGGGGGGAATTCAAGGAAGCAATGTGGCCTAATATCGCAATGCTGTCTCTTTGCAAGTGTATCCACTGCTACTTCACTTCTAAAAAGTCCCTCTTATAAAATATAATCTCTCCAAAAAAAAAAAAAACAACTCAACCAGCAAGAACAATCTCTTACTCTTCCTTAGGTTTCTGTTTACTCTCAGTTTTATGATGCACTCGCCACTAACCATCAAAACTTCCAGAGTTATAAACACTAGAGGATAATGATAAACTTCCCCTCCCAAAACCACAAGAACCCTCAAGTGATTTCAAAAGTATACACAAACGCAGTCTTTGAATGGCCATTCTATATCTGAACCTCGAGTTGCTTATTCCATTGGTCAACTATCTAATCATATAGCATGGACAGACCAATAATATCCCAGGGTATCCAAAAACTTGACCAATATTTAATATCCTGGGTAGGTGTTATGGTCAAAATCCATGTCTTCAAAGATATTTAAGTTTATGATTTGAGCATTTAACCATTCGACCAGCCTATGATGGTTTTGTAGAATTGGTGATCTCAAATTTAACAGCATGGAACATAACACTGATGGAATAAAACGATAAACAGACAAGATTTCAATCAATAGCTTGAGCCAATAAGAAGGCAGTTTTAACATTAACTGAGTTCGATCAAGCTAAGTTCATTTCAGACAGATCTCAAAAGTATTATCAAAGAGAGCAAACTCTTATCCAATAACATATAGTATACTAGATTTAGAAAAAAAAAACGGTAAAGACATACAAGATGCTAATTACAATGTAATGTAAAGACTTCAAATAGACTTTCCAAGTGATGCAATGACCAGAAAAGTATGTCGATAATTCTGAGTACTGATAAATCACCTTATGAGAACAGAGCTAGCAATTTACAACATCAAATTAGTGTCAAATATGACAGCTCAATCAGCCTACCCGCTAATGCATGAATCCAGTAGGGTCAAACAACGATATAAAATACTCCAATCTATTGCACTGCCCTTGCAACCCATCAGAATGGAAAAAGGAAAGAACAAACCTACTAACTATACAAAGATCAGAAATGTGAGATAATTCTACTTGAGAATTTTGTAACTTTTCTAGAAGAGAATGTAATCCTCAAAGTTGGTAAGCACATGTATAGTGTAGCTTTAAATCGGAAAACAATAAGCAAGATAGAGTTCATTCTTTCTCAAACCTGCAATATTGAAGAGTGGAATGCAAATTTATCTAATACGTTAAAATATACTTCAAAAAATAGTTTTCAAGTAGAACTGAGCGTATTCATAGAGCAGCATCTAATGACCAAAGTCGAATGGTTAAAACAACAAAAATTTAACTTCAACAGCTACCAGTTTCATGGACGAGAAATCCTCACATTTAGCCGAACAGCAAAAGCACTCTTTCTTGAATCAGTTCCAACTTGATGGCCAATATCCATGAATTCCATAACCTGTCTTCCAGTTATCCAAATACACGACTTTCTTCACTGCCCAAAATGACACAAAGAGCGCAACCATCATAACAACCCGCTGCGTATTCACATTCCTGACGTTGACAAGCACATGAGTAATGAAAGCCAAAAGCAACCCAACAATAGTATATAAGAAACCCACAGCAAAGCCTTCCGCACCAAGCTGCATTCCAGAGCCCTGATAGAAGAATACCAGCTTGGAAGGATCATTCCGGTCGGTCAAAAACATGGGCATTTTCCGAATAATGTTATGCATTGTACCCGCAACACTGAAAAAGTAGACAAAGATAGCCCCCATCAACCAGACCTTCCGGTCGTTGAGCAATGTCTCACCCGCAATGATCTTCTTCAAAGCAAATGGCGCCGAAATTAACATCGCAATGACGAGAACGACTAATTGATTCTTGGAAAACATTGGGGGTCGATGGATCGGACCAATAACAAGCGAGGTCTTGGACTCTACAAATTCGGCCATGGATTCAGCCAATCTGGAATAGTCGCTTTGGTCCATTTGATCGGACTTCTTGGGCGTCTGATTGGGGCCAATAAGCCGGACATGGGGGAGGGCATTAACGCCGAAAAGGGAGAAACTAGGCTGGGATTCCTTGAACTCAATCTCGCAGAAGAATAATTTGGAGCGAGAAGGAGAAGAGGGATCAGGGTTGTTGGCGATGAAGGAGGAGGAGACGAGGCCAAATTCATGGCGGAGTTCTTTGAGGTGGAGCTCTGACTTGTCGTGAAGCTGTTGGGCATCGAAGAAAATGAGGAGTGAATAAGGTCTAGGGCTTTTTGGTGTGGTAAGGAAACGGGAGACGGACTGGTCGTCGAGATGAATCACGCCGGAAGGCGATCGGGATTGGAGGGCAAGAAGCTCTGAAACTCGATCGGAGTCAGATGAGGATAGAGAATATTGAACGAAGAGAGTGAGAAGGAGAGTTAAGAGAAGAGAATGAAGGAATTTGAAAAGAGTCGCCATTTTCGCTCCAACCCGGATATGGGGTTTCTGCAGTCGCAAAATTCTGGGTACACCAACTCGGAATATGTTTGGGAACGACTCTTGACTTTTTTTTTCTTTTTTTTCTTTAATATATACAAAACTTTTATATTTGTGTCCATTGCATTTTTCTTTTCCGTTTCATTTACAACCTAAAACTTTCCATTATAAAATTCAATTAAACCCTCAAATTTATACCATCATATAAATTTGAAAGTTTAATTTTAGATAAAAACTAAATTACAAGTTTTGGTTTATGGACTTTTAAAGTCTATTTTTTTTATTATTATTTTTAAAATTTTCAATTTGTGGGTAATAGTTTCTTGAATTTTTAAAGGTCCCACAAGTCTTTAAATTTTATATTCTTTAAAAAAACAATAGACTGTGTGCCAATTTTTTATTTTTTTTTCATATTGGAAATATATATATATATATATATATATATTATATATATATATTATATATATATAAACTTAATTTAAAAGATATATTAGACCATTTTTAAAATCTATTAAATGATTCTTAAAATTTTGGGAGTAAGCAAAATCTTTGGAGTAGTTTTTTAGAGGGTGTTTGGGATAAGAAGTGGATTATTATAGTCTTAGGTCATCATAGTTGAATTATAATAGTTTGTATTTTGGGTGTAGATTATTTTAGTTTGGATTATAATAGTATGTGTTTGAGGTATAAACTATTTTAGTTTGGGAAGAAAATAGTAATACAAAGAATAAAAAAATGATGAATGTAAAATAGTAAAAACTGTAGTAAATAGAAGTTTTGAAATAGTATTTATTGTCGTAAGATATGGTTATCATATTCTTGTGATACCCTTGTCCCAAACACCCCCTCAGTAAGTACGGATAATCATCAACGAGGTAGACAAATCTTGGAGTAATTAAACACATTTAAATAAGTTTAGGGACAAAACATATCATTTAATCTGTGTTTGTTATGGCATTTTGAAAATACATGTAATAAATGTAATAAACTTAAATTAACTTGAAAACTAAACCAAGCCATTTCATTTGAATATTTAGGTGACAAATTTATTTAGCCTTTTTTTCTTTAAAAAAAGTTAAGCTGAATTTACATTTTTCAAGGGAATGATATCTTTTTGGTCCCAAAATTTTGGCTCATTCTATTTGGTCTTTAAGTTTTAAAATGTTACACATTTAACTTTTAAGTCTTAAATTTTGAGTTTTATTTCAATTTAGCCCATGGATTTTAAGATTTATACATTCTTAACCTCAATTTTTCATTAAAAATCACTTCCAATGATTGACATCAATTTTTGAATTAATTAATTAAAATTAACTATGAAGTACAATTTTAAATTTAATTTTAAAAGCAATACAAATAGTGAAACTTAATTACTTTTAACGATTTTTTATTTGTTAACTCAAATGACGAAAAATGGGTATCCAGTAAAAAATCGGGGTGAAAAGTATAAATCTTGAATTATATCAATCATAATGAAACAAAAATCAAATGGCTGTAGCATTTTGAAATCAAAACATTAAATTGAAACCAAACTTAAAACATAAAGATATTTAAGAACGACCTGTTCCAAAGGAAGTACACCAAACAAGCCATGTATTCAAGGACATTATCAGGCATAATGAGAATAAAAATTTGAGGAAGTGATGCATAATTTGGATAGGGACCTAAATAAAGATACACAAGAAAATTTTGACTTGGGCCAAAATGGGGAACAAGTTTTTGTTTTCAAATCATCTGCAGCAAAAAAATCAACCATCCAGCCAATAGTCACTCCAGTTCACCTGTCTTATTGGCTCAAAATAATCTTTTTAAACAAGCTATAGCAGAGGACAGAAACATTTCAATAGCTGAAGGGAGAAAGTTAAAAGCATGGAAAAAAAGATTACGACTCCAAAGTGAAGATTCTTCAAATGTAAGTCTTCCTGTTCACACCAAAAGAAAACTTATGGATAACCAACAAAAGGAGCATTTTAAAAAAAGACCATGCTTTTCTTCCCATCCATTACAGCACCAACCCTCTTTTTAGATTTGGCAGAAGCTGCTAGTCAGCCATGCCGTGAGTTTTGAAAATCGTCTGTTGGAATGCTCGGGGTCAGGAAACCCGAGAGCATTTCGTGCCCTTTGTGACCTTGTTCGTTCATGAAACCCTAATATTATGTTTATCTCCAAAACAAAGATTGGTTCTGAGTTATGCAATAGGATATGAGTAAAATGCAAGTTCTTTGGTTGCTTACCAATAGATAGCCATGGCTTTAAATGGGGCCTTTGCCTTTTTTGGAAGAACGATGTTGACTTAACAATTAAAACCTTCTATCCGCACCACATTGACTCACTCATATGCTGGAAGAACATGAGTTGGCTTAATATAACTTTGAACGGATACCCTGAAACAAACAGGAAACACCTCACTTGGGGGGAATTAATTATAAGGCTTCATGTGGAGAATGATTTGCCATGGGTTTTAGATGAGGATCTCAATGAGATTCTATATAACTTTGAAAAGTTTGGTGGTCCCCCTAAGAACCAAAATTCCCTGCAACTATTTAAAGACAGTTTAGATCAGTGCAATTTAAGCGATATGGGTTTTAGTGGGCATGATTATACATGGTATGGTACAAGAAGTGGCTGCACTATCTAGGAAAGGATTGACAGATTTATTTGCTCTCCTTCCTTTTGGGATCTTTTCCAATTTTCAATAGTTAGTCACCTGGATTTGGTCTTTTAAATTTGAAGAAACGTGGATCCAAGAAGATTGTTGCAAAAATATTATAAAGGAGGCTGATCAATGGAATCCCCAAAAGTTTGTTCATCTCAAAAGATGTTTTAAGAGGTTGGGTAGTTGGGTAGAGGAATAAACAATAGCTTGATATCTAGGATAAAGGATTGTAAAATGGCTCTTCAAGCTGCTTATGAAAATCCCCGTACTGTTGATTTTGCAGAAGTTCATGAGATTGTATTCGAACTTGAGTTACTGCTTGAGAAAGAAGAAATAATTTGGAAGCGACGCTCGAGAGAAAATTGGTTGAAATGGGGTTATTAGAATACCCAGTGGTTCCATAAAAGAGCTACTATAAGAAAAAAGAGGAATGAAATTACAGGTATTTTTTATAAGGATGGGAATGGGTGACAGAGACTGACAAACTTAAAGTCACATTTGCTCTCACTACTTCCAGGATGTCTTTACAACCTCAAGGCCTTCAAAAGATCAATTAGAGGTTGTTTTGAAATCAATTAATCCAAGAGTTTCAGATACTATGAACAAAAATCTTATTGAAGCTTGTACTAGAGAGGAGATCGAGATAGCTATAAAACAAATGTTTCCGACGAAGGCCCCGGGGCCAGATGGCTTCCCTGCTATTTTTTATTAACACTGCTGGAGCATTGTGTTGGAATTGGCGTTTTAAATCTCTTATATTCTTGTAGTTTGTAAATTTATGTAACAAATTGTTATTAATAAAATAATAATTATTTTATATGTGCATTAACTCAATCGAATAACTAAGATCCTAAGTTAATTTTATGTAACTTAAACATATATATGGAGACATACATGTGGATCATGTTTAAATAATAACCTGAACAATCTGTACTAGATGGATAAGGCTCGGGTATCTCATCCTGGTGACACTACGAATACAACCCGCTTTGTAATTGTTACAATTGTTGTAAAGTGTTACAAATGCTCTAATCCTGATCATTCATGTGGAGACATGTGAACGGGGGTATCCTATATAAAGAGTTCGTATAAGATTGGGTCACGAAATAATTAGTCTCTCTTTATAATGTCGTTACTTAAAGAAACTTACATTTCACTAGGATGGCCATAGGTGCTTGCCTATAATCCTGAGTGAGTTGCGAACTGCTACCTATGAAGGTGGTCCTTTGATTTGCATGAGTGAGAGCGGTCAGATTTGCTGACTCAATATGCTTACCATTTAGGAATTCGTTTGAGTATGGAGCTGGAAACTCAACTGCAGATGGAATTCGCTCATTCCCTTTGTTAGGGTAAGTAGATAAATTGCTCCCTTAGGGTCGATTCCAAGTCTTGAACAATGAGGGCCCTCACCCTCTCATTGGCCAGAGAGGGGTCTAGTTATAGTGAAACTATAAATAATTGTCCATTAGAGGGATCAGTGATACTTAAGAAATTAGATGTAACTATAGTGGTAAAACAGTAATTACGAGCAATTTGGGAAGGGTCAACGCACTGTTGATTAATTATATCCAATGGACTAGAGATATATCTACAATGCGAATAGTGCAACTGTCAGTATTGTTGGGATTGGTGTCCTAATTCTCCCGGAGTCTCGTAGTTTGTAATATATACATATTCTTATTAATAAAATAAGAGTTATTTTATCTGGCATTTACTCATATCCAATAAACAAAGCTCCATGGTTATCATATGTAAACTTAAGTATGTATATGAGATATATAAGTGGACTATGCCTTAAGTAATAACCTAAATAGGTCTGTAGTATAAGGATTAAGGAGGAATTCTTGATCCTAGTGACACTACGGATATGACCCGTTTTGTAGAGGTTTGCAAGTGTTGTAAACTACTACAGATAGTAGATCCTGACCATTTATGTGGAGGCATGCGAGTGGAGATGTCATATACAAAGAGTTTTTATAAGATCGGACCACAAGATGATTAGTCTCTTTATATAACGTCATTGATACTGGAGACTTACATCTTACCTAAACGACCATAGGTGACATGACCTCAATCCTTAGTGTTTTAGAAACTCCTACCTTTGAAGGTGGTCTTTTAATTAGTATGGGTGAGAGTGGTTAGATTGCCAACTCAACATGCCTACCTTTTTCAGGATTTGTCTGATTTGGGAGCTGGGAACTCAGTTACACAAGTTGGAATTCACTACTTCCCCAAAGCAGGAGTAAGCAGATAGATTGCTCCCTTAAGGGCTGATTCTAGGGCTTGAACATAATGGCCACAACTTCTCTTTGGAAGAGAGGACTCAGTCATAGTAGGACTATGACTTATGTTCATTAGAGGGATCAGTGGTATTGTCAGATGTAACTACAGGGGCATAACAGTTATTGGTCCAACTATACTTACGAGCGATCTGTGAAGGGTTATCACATTGTTAATTGATTGATATGGACACATAATATATCTGTAGTAAGGAGAGTTCAACTATCGGTCTTTAGTAGAGTGCCTGGTAGTTAACAGATGGTGGATCCCGTGACTAAAGAGTTTAGTCAGT
The DNA here is from genome assembly GCF_009727055.1 of Benincasa hispida. NCBI lineage: Eukaryota > Viridiplantae > Streptophyta > Magnoliopsida > Cucurbitales > Cucurbitaceae > Benincasa > Benincasa hispida. Next base: position 10,907,013 of record NC_052351.1, on the reverse strand, counting down.
TATTCACATACCGTTGGAGTTTCAAGCTCAGGTTCAAAGGTCCCCTTGGTAGCCCAATGGATTCAAGATGAGGATCAGTTCTTGGTATTGATTTAAAATGTTCAAATTGAAAAAAGGTAATTCGATTATATATGATATGACCGATATGATGTATGAGATACATCAAGTGGAGGGTTAATGTAAATGAGATTTACAGGTTATAAATACACTATAGTAAGTTAGTTATCATGTGTATTTATAATAATATTAATTATTGGATAATTATCTTTTTTTTCTCTAATAACTAATTGAGTGGGAGATTATTGGTGGTTTCATGGTAACCGTGAGATAAAAGGAAAAATGTTTTCCTAAATTTAGTAATGCATGATTTGCAAAATTTGCTCACGGTTGCTGTCAAGTAAATCAGATTTACTAAACGACAGCTGAAGAGAGACTAGACGATCGTGGAGTGTTTCTATACAATAGACACTCAGCTGGCCGATTAGCTAAATGATCGTGCAACTTTAGCTAAACGATCGCATAGCTTTTGTTAAACGATTGGACATCATCTATACGATAAACCTCTGCCATCTCTCACTTGCTCAATCATTTACACAATTGTTCTCCTCCAGTCTCTGCCTTTAACCAAGTCCACACAGAGCCCACACTTCTGGATTCTCACACCGATAATACCAAGGTAGCCATTGTGGTGGTGTCATACTCAACTCGACATCAGTTGAGGGTTTTGTGGAGGTCGTTCACTGTGTTCGTGATCTGGGTGATCGTTGAGTTCGTGGTCGACATAATCGTGCAGTGTAGCGGTTAAAGTGTTCGAGCGTTCATGACTGCTGTGATCCTGTTTGATCAAGTGTTTGTGATTGAGAGATCTTGAAGATGAGTCTTCAAAGGTATGTTATTTCTATCCCTTGATCTGTAGAAAAGCATGCTGTAATTTTGTTGTATGCATAGCCTATTGTTTCTGTTTCTTGATTCTAATTGTGAATGTTCATATACGAATGAAATTTGGAACGATCCTTCCACTACTCATGGAAATCCTCATGTCTAATTTCCTTCAATTGGTATTAGAGTCAGGTTGTTCTGATATTCCAAATTTCACTTCTTTTTACAGTCGTGGTGGGTTTTCTGCATTGCGTTTATTTTTTAATTGCGTTTGTGGATGGCATTGATGAATGTTTATGGGTTTAATTGCCTCTATTTAAATCTTACTTTAGACGCAATCTAACATATTTTATCAACGCAAACCTTTATTGTTTAATAACTTAGCACTGTAATAACATGCATTTCTGCCAGTATCAAGTGTCATGCTCCATATATCGTTCACTCATTGCTATCGTTTTATATAACACTTATACAAACAAGCAATGAACCAATCAAAAACATGCTTCCATACACCCTTATACTATAACGCTTATAATAAAAGGATGATGCATGAATATGCTTACTGCATGCAAAAATGTAACTCTTATATTTCATGATGCATGCGCATACTTTCAAGGAATTTCTTCATGTCATATTATAACACTTATAATACATGATGCATGAATAATTGCACAACCTAAGGTGGGTTTTAAATTTATATGTCAAACAGTGTTAATTTGTAAGGGCCCTTGTGTTTTTGGGCATAATTAATAAGCTATCAAGTCTATAATTTAAAGCGTTTGAGTTAGTCGAGTCATTCGTGATGAAGTTTCAAAGCATGGAAATGCAGTTCTCAGACAAGATGGTGAACTTGTGCATGCACAGTCGGGTCAGGTATAAAATTTTTCTTTCATAAAATAAAATAAAGTATTTATGGTCTGCACAAAAAATTACTATGTCAGTAAAAGTACAAGATAGCCAACATGTAGAGAAGTCAAGACTAAGAAACTTACATCGCACTCGACCCACGAACTCAGGGAAATCAATTCCTTGAAGAATTGCTTGACAAGTGGTTTAAAGGAGTTCTCTCAAACCTCATTGTCGGTATTCTCGTCCAAGATCCAGCCCATCATTTCTGTAACAATATTGTGTGGAACATCATGTGCTACGTTGTATGCGACGATTGCTCTGGATAGTGACGTAGTTACATCTGGGAGAGGATGTTTAACCACAATTTTCTTCTTTACTTGAGCTGTAGGTGTATATTTATCAACAGGTTTCCTCTTACAACTAATTCTTCGAGATTCTTACATAAAAAGATAACAAAACGTTACTCATCAAGAAAAATAAAAATATAAACAAAGATTACTTATCAATAAATTACTCACTAGTGTCACTCCTTCTATGGTCGTAACAATCCCAGAAGTGTCGGCCTCTGGGATGTCAGACATATCAGCCTTTGTATGTGGCATGGTGAGTAAGGCAAACATGTCGGACTCTGTTTGTGGAACATCGGCCTCTATAGGTTCGACATCAGTTGGTGATGTTGTGGTGGTATCGGGCTCTAGAAAGGGAATGAGAGTAAGTGAAGTGGTGGTATTTTGAGACTCTATAGGGGGATGGGAGTGTCAGAGGCAGTCGCATTATTGGTATCGGGATCCTAAGATGGGATGGGTGACCTTGTCGTCTCCTCATTCATCGTGGAACCCTTCAATTAGTAAAGTAAAATGTTGAGTTCACGAACACGTAAAAACTAAACACCTAAAGACATAAAATGATAGTAAATGCAAACCTTGCACATAGACTGCAACAGTGATAGGTTGACTTAGAATTGTCCTTTCATGTCTATCATGTTTTCCTCCATATTGGATACACAACTATCTAAACCCGATATACGACCATCCAACCTCGATAGTGAGCTGTCAATGGTCCACAGGTACGAATAAATAGAATAATTGGGATTGGCTCCCTCTCTGCGGCGGGCAACACAATCAGGACACTCCTCATCCACAGATCGCTCTCTACGGGAGTCCACAAGATAGACATCAAGTTGGTTCAACTCGTCTTCATCGCGTACATCCCCATCACATCATGGATCATATCATCACTAGGTGTATATGTCCCTCCTCTTTCCACATTTCAGCATCCTTGTGCTCGAAATGCTCGTGTTCATCCCCTCCTTCCACCCTAATAACTTCATCATTGTCATCTCCACGACGATCATTACTGTCACTTTCACTTTCAGAACTGTAGGGAATGTCCTAGAACTCGCAGTTTGTGTTAAACATTCTATTTATCAATAACAATGACTTGTTGATTTTGCATCTTATTATGAAAATCCAATAAACGCATCTTTGGCTATAGTCTGAATGCTGTAACTTTATGTAGTGGCATAAACAGGATCAAGTTGATAATATATAGCCTAAATGGTCTAATAAGTATATGGATGAAATTGGGTATCTCATCCTGGTAACACTATTGGATGCGGCCCACTCTATAGTTGTTACAAGAAGTTGTAAGGTGCTACAAACGATGTGATCCACAAATTGTTCATGTTGAGACATGAGAGTGGGGGCATCTTATGCAATACGTTTGCATTTTCTTTATAACGACCGTTTACTGTTAAAACTGACTATTTCATTTATTATATAATCTAGGTTAACTCTTTGTTTGGGATTATCCTTTGATCTGCAAACGATGAGAGTAGTCAAACAACACTACTCAATAAGCTTACCATTTTGGGGATAAGATCGGATGAATAGCTGGGGACATAGCCTTGTAAGATGAAATTCACTTCTACCCTATTTAGGGTTAGTAGATAGGTTGTTCTCTTAAGTACTAACTCCAGGTCTTGAGCAAATGGGGGTCCCGCCTTCTCATGATAAAGAAAGGATTTGATTCATAGAGATTATGAATCAAAATTGTTCATTAAAGGATCATTAGGAACTTAAGGAACAAGATGTAGTCACAGGGGTAAAACGGTATTTTTGACCTAGCTGTGATTACGAACAACCTGTGAATGATTGAATTACTGGTTATGGTTATTAAGTGGACATAATATATCTATAGTGAGGGGAGTTCAACTATGGACTATAGTGGAGTGTCCCATTAGTTAATGAATGAGGGTTAGATCAGACTAATGAGTTTAGCCGATTAATTTCGAATCATTAGAGCCCATGATATGTAGGTCCGTGAGATCCCCCTACTAGCTCATAAATGGATAAGCTTTAGGGTAGCTTGAGAAATTAATTTGAAACGTTCAAATTAAACGGAATAAGAGAATAAATATTTAAATATGATTTAAATATATGAAGATGATTATTGTACAAAAATTAATTTAATATTTGATATTAAATTAATTATTTTTTTAAAATTAATTTAATAAAATTATTTTTTGAATTAAAATGGTTTAAAATAATTTTTTGTTTTAAAAGAAAATGGAAAAATATTTTGCATGGTTGCACAAAATGGAAAATAAATTTTCTCCATTACCTTCATGTTTATGCTCACACAAAAGCCATTATCCTTTCTACTTTGATTCTCCAAGCATGAGCTTTGCCATGCACTCCATCTCTTTGCATTTTCATCTAAATGCAAAGAGATATAGATGAAATATAGGTCGTCTGTCCACTGGGGGTATCCCGAAACTCCCTCTCAACATCTGTCATGACAGTACCCTCTTTAACCTTTATCTACATTAATAGCCCAGTAAACTGGTTAGTGTCAATTTAACAACTAGATAAACATATTATGTATAGAGTAAACGTACATTGTTAGACTCGAATATCTCTCTCTCGTACTTTGAAAGACACTGAGTGGGAGCATGACGTAATATGCGGGGCAAAGCCACCTTGCTCCTTCACTCCGCAATGTTCCCAACTATCGATGCAGCTAGGATCTCGTACGTCTATACCTAAATAAAATTTAACATATATTAAGAACAATAATAATGTTAAATCAAACAACACGATTATTATGTTAAGCAAATTTACCTAGAACGCTTGTAGAAATCCACGTAAAGAGTACTTCATAACGTAATTTTTATTTCCTTTGATCTTCGTCTTGTATAGACTGCTCTTATCATTCAACGCAGTCTTTAGGGCATCCAGTGTCCTCTCCCAAATAATGGTACCCCAATCAAGACTGTTATAGTACTCTAAGTTTTGAACGTCCTTAAAACGTTTGAGGTCTACTGCATTTTTCTGTTTTTTTTTTCCCATCATTGCAACCTTAGTATAGTAGACTGTTGTGATCTTCATAACATCCTCATTATTTTCAAACTCCAACTCCTTGTATTTTTCTTCAAGTTGACTGACATGTAAGGTGTCCTTCTTCACTTGATTACCAAAATACTTGATTGCAAGTTCATATAAGGATTGTTGGTTCTGATCAACTCGTGTTGGGGATCTCCACAAACCAGTCATCAACAAAAAATCATCCTTCGAAAAAGTGACGACCTTTCCACAAACAGAGAATGACATTGAGTCTGATCTCGTCCTCTTCACTTCTATCAGCAACATGTGATGGATAATTGGGCTATTAAACACCATGTCAACATCTACAAATTGCCTAAAAATTGTTCTCTTGAACAAGTCTAACTGCCTTGGCGTAAGCTTCTCCTTCACAATCTTGTTTGCATTAACAATGTGGGCCAAATTCGTTACTTCACCGGAAAATCAGTCGGCTACAGGTATTCTGAAACGGGTTGCCATCTTAAATCACTCTTTCATGAAATAAAGATTCAATCAGTAAACTCATTCAGAAAAAAAAAATTGTAAAACAACATTCTGTTTAAATCTCGCTAGATTCGTTCTTGCTGGATTCACTCTCTCTGGTGTCGCTCTTTTCGGTATCGCTCTCTCCGGTGCTCTCTCTGGTGTCTCTCTCTCTAGTAACTCTCACTTATCTCGCTCATATTCTCTTTTTTTACTCGTCTTCAACCACAGAACACATCGAAAACCAGAAAAACAAACAAAAAAAATCATAGGTCACAGTATTTCTAAACCCTAGAATGACCCACCCTTTCTGGTGTCGCTCTCTCTAGTATTGCTCTACCGATTTCACTCTTACTTATCTCGCTCACAAACTCTTTCTACTCGTCTTCGACCACAGAACACATCGAAAACCAAAAAAAAAAAACAAAAAAAACCCATAGGTTTACAGTATTTCTAAACCCAGAACGACCCACAAAGCCCCATTATCGATTAGTGTAAAACATTTTCAGGCACAGATTAAAAGATTTACCGATCAAATTCGATTTGTTGGCGGCAGTGGAATTGTTTGCAAGCTGAAATGATAGATTCTAAAGAGTTTTTAGTTTATGAGCGATACAAAGCCATTAGCCTTGGGAAATTTGAATGAATAGTTTTTAGTTTTGGTGGGTTTTTAGTAAAAAGGTAAGAAGACGAAGAAGTAAGGGCAATTTACGTAATTTGGTATGACAATGATGTCAGCAGAGGGTCAATTGACATTATTTTTTAAAAATGGATCATTTGACATTTTGGACCCAAAAATTGGGTCATCCGTACAAATTTCCCTTCATAATTGGAAGTATGTCTTAGGTGGTAAACATACGCTTATACAGGCTACTTTGTCTAGTTTGCCTACTTATTACTTATCTCTGTTTTGTGCTCCTAGTACTATCGATGCTACTTTGGATAAGATGGTTTGGGATTTCTTTTAGGAAGGTTCTCGTGGTGATGGTGGTGTGCACAATGTGAATTGGGACACTACTCAATGCCTTAAACTGATTAGAAGGAGGGTTTTGATATTGGCAACTTTCATAACTGTAATTTAGCTCTTTTGGCTAAATGGGTTTGGCGCTTTCTTACTGAGCCTGATGCTTTGTGGCATCATTTTATTGTTGCAAAACATTGTTTGACAAGTAGATTTTGGCAAACCACTCGATATTATGGTTTGCATCTTTCCCCTTGGAGTTTCATTTGTCAGAGCATTGGGTTGATTGCTGATCATGCTCAGCGACGAATTGGTGATAGTTCTCCACATGTTTTTTAACTGATTCTTGGCTAAATTGTGGCATTATCTCTACTACTTCCCTCCGTCTTTTTCATCTTGCGCTTCATACCGATGACATGGTGGTTGATGTATGGTCTGCTGGTTTGGAGGCCTGGGATTTACGCCTTTATTGTAATCTCAATGGTATAGAAATCTCTGAATGGGCTTCTTTATCTTGTTTGTCCATTAGACTTTGGGCTACCAATGATGCTTGGATTTGTCCCCTGGATTCTTCTTCATGTTTCACTATAAAATCCCTTATGACTGATTTGATTGGTTCTATTGATCCTCTATGGCAAACTTTTACTCTATTATTGAAGAGCTGAATCTTGATGCTATCAATACAGTTGATCGTTTGTCACGATGTATGCCTTCTATGTCTATTTCTCCATTATGGTGTATCTTATATTGTTGTAGCTTCGAATCCCCTAGCCCATTTGTTTGCTCATTGCTCCTTCGCACGACACTTTTGGCATAATGTATTAGATGCTTTTGGATGGTCATTTGCTCTCTAATTCCACTTTTGAGCTTTTGGCATCTCTAATTTTGGGTCAAACTACCTTGGGTCATTCTTTTGGTAGTTCTAAACGAACTATTTGGTTGGCTTTGATGTGTGCATACTTTTGGACCCTTTGGGGCAAACGCAATAGTTGTCTTTTTATAGACTCTACCACTACTTTTGAGAGATTTTTGGATACGGATCTTACTTGTGCTTATAATGGGTGTAAATCTGAACCTCCTTTTATTTCCTATTCTTTTATCCTTTTTCCTTTCCAATTTGAAAGATTTTTTGTAATCACCTTTAGGTGCTAGGTTTTCCCATTTCATTCTATCAATGAAATGTTTCTTTATCAAAAAAGAAAAAAGAATAGAAAGAAAAAAGATATATAGGCACTACTTATCTTTATTCAAGGAAAGAACAACAATCATATCAGGTGAAAAATTAGGGCATAACTGCATTGACAAGGAAAAGAAGTAGACCTTTATAATACGTAATTTATAAAACAAGCAAATGTTAATTCTGAGTAGAATTACACTTCAAGTCAGATCAGGAAATAGAAGGAACTATCAAGTCATTTACTATAGATCAATACCAGGACGAAAATTACATCAGGATCAAAGTACATGTTATTAACCCTTGATGAAGTTACAAATCGAATATCAATTCTGGCTTCTAATTACACATTGCTCTGTTTGTAAAACTTGGTGTCAAGTACTTGCTTCCCACACATAGCACAAACCCCTGCCAAAGATGACGCAGCAATGTCACACATAATTGCGTTGTAATAAAGTAACCGCGCATGCAGATATAAAAACAAAAATGAACTTCCATTTCCAATTCATACCTTTGCTGTAAGCACATGTGTGACAATACTTGGCATCCTGGTGTACCTGCTGTTTACAAATTATGCACTTGGTGTTTCCATAAGGAGTCCACCTACAGACAACAACATTCAGAATACTAAATACACTCGCAACCTTTACAAATATGAACTTAGTTGAGGGCTACGTTATTGCAAATAAATCATCACATAATGCAGGTTAGTTCAATGTATAGATGTCAGATGGTTTTTAATTTGAAACTCAATGAAAGTGATAGAGGAGAGATGGGTTGATCAGCTTGACATCAGTGATCTATTAGTCATATGGACGCTAAGAACAATATCATATATATAAGTTAATCTCTTTGATACAGGGATCTCATTCAATTAAGAACTAGGGACTATAATGTGTATGGTATGCATTACACAACATCCACTGGTTAGTTGACATCAAGGATTGATTAGTCATTCATATGCAAAGGATAATAATGTCATATATCTAGGTTAATCTCTTTGATACAAGATCACATTCAATTAGCACGTACAATAAGTAGACATTAATGCTCTTATCTCCAGAATTTATACAATCACATGAATGCGCTCCTATACAAAACATTCACTTAGTGCCTAGATTGAAGCCAGAGCATATTCCATTGTGTACACGAACTATGTAATATAAACCCTAATTCATAGTTCTGGGTTAATGTTTACACTGAAGCGTAAAACAGAACAAAAGGATTAACGTGAATCAGCGAAGAAAAAAAACCCTAGATATTGAAAAGAAAATGTCAACTTCATTGGTAAACTCATACGGAAGAAATTATTGAAAAGAACAAACCTTTTCTTCTTGGAGAGGAGCTTGTTTTCGTTAATTTTACGGCCACCGCTTTCTTGTGTGTTGCTTGCACCTTCTTTCCACTTGTCCGGCACTATCACCTTCGATAGCTTCTTTTCACCTACATCCTCAACACCCAACAACTCGGTCAAGAAAAAAAAATCAATAGAAGCCGCGAACTAATCGCGAAACTTCTCGATTGTAGTCGCAATTTGTAGTAAATCAGCAAAAGCTAATGATGCAAGAGGAGAGAGAGAGGCTTACACTTCTCGCAGACCATGGCTGAACTGCTCGGTTAGGCGATACTGAAACCGGATATACCAACGAATGAGATCAGAGCCCTAACTAGAGATCTATGGAGGAAGAGGAAGAGGAAGAGGAAGAGGAAGAGGATTCGACCAGAATTTCGTCAAAATTGTAAAAAGAAAATGGAAGGGTCGCAAATGGCAAGTCACAGATTCATAACCCCTTTCTTTGATCGCTTAAGCAAATCATCATCTTCATTTATTATCCGCTAATGTGGAGAAAGAAAAAAAGACAAAAAAAAAAAAGACAAAAAAATTAAGCCAACAAAAATGTAACTCAATGGCAAAGTGTTTGTACTAAATGTATCAAATATATTATATTAATTATATCATATATGATTAATTTAATTTAATTATATCACATATAATTAATTTCCTCAATTAATTTGAACAATTCAAATTAATCCAAAATGTTGAGTTACAAAATAACCAATCAACGCTATTCATTTCATTTTACAAGAATTGTAACATTTACAAAACGAGTCGTATTCGTAGTGTCACCAAGATAAGGTATCCAACCTTATCCATCTAGTACAAACCATTTAGGTTATCACTTAAACATGATCCACTTATATGTTTCTAAATACATGTTTAAGCTACAGAAGATAACATTGGATGTAAGTTTATTGGTTTTATGGGTCAATATTACTAAATTTCTAATAAAATATCTCAGATTTTATTAATAAATAAATCATTTGTATATTACAATTACAAACTATAGGACCCACAAAATTTAGGGCATCAACCCCAACACACATACAAGCATATAGTCCCTTGTTCTTTGTAGATACTTGAGGATTGTCTTGACTATCGTTCAGTGATCTAATCTTGGATTGAGTTGATATCTACTAACAATCTCTATTGTAAAGCAAATTTTAGGTCTGGTACATAACATTGCATACATAAGGCTGCCAACAGCCAATGCATTAAGAATCCATCTCATTTCTTTAACCTCTTGAAGAGTTTTAAGACACTGTTCCCTAGATAAGACAATTCTATACCTAAAAGGTAATAAACTCTTATTGGAATTGTGCATCAAATGTCTGACAAACATCTTGTCAATATACAATGTCTGGGACAAGACCAACATTTTATTCTTACGATCCCTAATAATTTGGATCCCTAGAACAAACTGCGTCTCATCCAAATCTTTCATTTGGAATTGGACGACTAACCATTTCTTTACATTTGTCAGTAGACCTATATCATTCCCAATGAGTAGAGTATCATCTACATACAACACAAGGAAAACTACCGAACTGTTGATGATTTTCTTGCAAATACAAGGTTGATCAACATTTTGATCAAAGCCATAAGATTTGTTTACAACATCAAATCTTATATTTCAAGATCGAGATGTTTGTTTCAATCCATAAATGGACCAATTAAGCTTGCAAACTTTTTGCTCTTGACCTTGCTCAATGAATCCCTCTGGTTGATTCATGTAGATGGTCTCTTCAAGATTACCATTCAAAAAGGTAGCCTTGACGTCCATTTGCTATGTGGATATAGACAAGAGAATTCAAATAGACTTTAACATGACAATAGATGAGAAAGTTCCTTCATAGTCCATTCTCTCAAATTGGTATAACTATTTGCCACTAGTCTAGCTTAAAAGTCTGTCTATCTACACCCATTTTTCTCTTATAGATCCATATGCAACCTATAGGTTTTACCCCATCAGGTTGATCTACGAGCTCCCATAAAAAATTAAGTACATAGACTCTATTTCTTACTTCATGGTCTTAATCCATTCATCCTTGTCAACATTTTCCATTGCTTTCTTATAAGACAATGGATCATTAACCTCACCATCAGATGTGATGTCTTGGGCTTCTGTTAAACCCATGTAGCAAATAGGTGGGTTCATAACCCTCCCACTACATTGAGGCAATCTCAACTCTTGAGATGAATGTGATTGACATCGACAACTCTTGTTAATGCACTAGCCTCTTCAACAACTCTTGTTGAAATCTTAGTAGTCTCATTAAAATTCTCACGTAATACTATTTTGCTTCGTGGTTTATGGTCCCTCATGTTGTATTCTTCCAAAATGGTGGCATTTATCGATACAAACACCTTATTCTCATTTAGATCAAAGATGTACCCACCTCTCATTTCCTTGGGGGTAGACTATAAATAGACATACTCTTGAACGAGGTTCCAACTTCTTGGGATTTGTCATTAGCCCGTGTCGGACATCCCCAAATCCTGAAGCGGCGTAAAGTACCTTTACAACATCTCCAAAGCTCAAAAGGTGTTTCAAAACCACCATTTGAGTGAACATTGTTCAAGATATAAACTGCAGTCTCCATTACATATCCCCAGAACGAGTTAGGAAATTGAGCATAGCTCATCATAAACCGAACCATGTCCAACAGGGTTCTATTTCTTCTTTTCCATACACCATTTTACTGATGTGTACCAAGAGCTGAGAGCTGAGACGTTATTTCATGTTCTATCATATAATCCTATAAGCTTAAGTCCATATACTCTCCACAACGATCAGATAGAAGTGTTTTTATCTTTTTACCTAACAAGTTTTCAACCTTAGTCCTATACTTCTTGAACTTTTCAAGTGTTTTGGACTTATGTTGCATTAGGTAAAGATATCCATATCTTGAATAGTCATCTATGAAAGAGATGAATATTCATACCTCCTCTTACTTTTACATTCATCAGACTATAAAGATCTGAATATATAAGCTCCAAGGTCTCTTTAGTTCTATAATCTTTTCTAGTAAAAGGTCGTTCCATCATTTTGCCTTCAAGACATGACTCACATATAGGTAAAGAGTTTTTTTCTAAGCCATTTAGAAGTCCACTTTTAACCAATCTTTCAATCTTATTGAGATTAAGTGACATAATTTTAGATGTCAAATGTGGGCTTTCTCTTTAGAAGAAATCCTTGGTCTCTTAGTAGTTGTTACTATTATGAAGATTTCAGTATTTAGGACATCCTTAGTAACTAATGACCTTAGTACATACAAGTTACTTTTCATTAAAATGAAGTCCATCTCCATTCCATTCTTAAAAATAAACACTTTATTTTCAAAGAATGAAAGAGAATACTTTTGTTCAATCAAATAAGAAACAAAAATTAAATTCCTTTTGATATTAGGAATAACATATACGTCATCTAATAACATATATTGTTTCTTGTTAAAAATAACTTGAGCTTACCTACGGCAACAACAAAAATGACCTCTCTAGGAATTAAATCCCTGATAGGAAGAATAGGCGTGGTTTTTGGCCCCTAAAATCAATTATCTAGATAGAATCATCATTCTCCACTAAACACATTTCCAAGACAAACACATCAAATTTACTGTTATCGGATTTCTTCTTTTTCTGGAGTGTAGTGGGATCAACTTCAGAACCTTTTCCATAAACTCCAAGCTTTATCTCATAAGCCAAACCTTTTTGATAAACTTCACTAGAGTTGGCAACAATTGCCTCTTTTATTAGTTCCTTGACATTCAATATGGACTGAAATTCATTTAGACAGCTGATATTACTGGTTTCGTTAAAATCAACCTCATTCTGCTTGAATTGTGAGGACTCTCGCTCAAACAATTCTTGCACTGATTGCATGATTTGAAGTGCAGTGACCATGCTCTCAAATCTTTTGGCTAAGGTATCAGGTGTGCTTACCAAAATTTAAACTCGGGCCTTATCATTGGCCTTTCTCCATTTTTCATATGCATCACGAATACTTCGTGTTGCTTAAGGGTTGGGACTGAAGGACATTCCTCAGTCAGGATGAAATCAAGGTCGTCAACCATAAAAATAATTTTAAGTGAATCTTTCCATGTCATATAATTAGTTTTGGTCAAATTTAAAGAGACTAACAATGAAAGAACTGAACTTGACATATTATTGAAATACAACAAATTGATTTATATTAGATTTTAGCACAACTCCTATAAATCCAATCAATTTAGCAAAACCTTAATGAACACCATTTAACATATAAATTTTGCAATGATACTTCAGTGATTCAGGACAAAAGCCACCGAGAGGTGGTTAGTCACCCCTTCACTATACTGCGACACTCTCAACCAATCATTACACCACAATATCTCTTATTCTTATAACAATTAGTCATCATTGATTTGGTCAAGAAATCATTGACTTGCCAATTTCTTGTAAGTGTAACCCTCCATTTTAGACCTAGTTCCACCCCAATGAGCCAACCAAAGGAAAAAGCCGATTGAGGCAAAAATTAAAGCGATCCTATCCATTTCTAAAGTTCGCCCTGATATTGACCTAATGAACAAATCATCCGAAGAGAAACACTCCCAGGGTGCTTTGAGACCGTGAAAGAAGGTTTCACGATGCAAACCAATGAAGGAAATCGTAGGACATATTGACACACATCCTTCTCCCATTTACTATAAATACTCTCTCCATTCACCTTGATATTGACTCATGCAAACACCATCCATAGGGGATCGCTCCTAGGGCACCTCAAGCCAAGCATGAGGCTCACGATGTGAACTTTAAGAGAGAACGTGAGTGGAAAAATGATGTATCATATACATTTTTTTCCTCCTACTGAGTATTTTAAAACCTAGGGTTTATTACTTAGGTAAATTCGACAAATTAATTTATCTAAATGAATTGTTAAATTGGCCCAATATAAATCTTATATTGAATAGTTAAACAATAATGATTCTTGTTTATTAAATACTTTAATAAACCTTAATCATTCATCGCATGCTTACAATATACTTGTCTAATTCACTTTTCAGGTCGGATCCTAGGTAGGGCTATTCCATTTCCGTAAACTTAAATACCCCAGCCTAGACAGAACCTTCCTTAGAGAAAGGTCCCTTATAGACAATTATGTTATAAGTTTAATCTTTTATTGATTCAATTTAATCTTGTTAAAAATAAAATAAAAGATTAAACATATTTTTAATCATATTAGAAATATTATTAACATAAGTCTAAGTGTAATCAATTTTAAACCATTTAAAATTAATTTGACCTATGTTTACATGCAACTCTAGATTGTAGATTTTAATTCTGATTTCATTAACCTATTACACTTATAATGATTAATGAAACAATTAAAACCTAAGTCATGCATCTAATGACATGAATAAATAATATAATAATTATGTTTCTAAAGTAGTGCCATGCTTCATGCATTTCCATTTTCAATACATAATATCACACTTATATTACAACTAATGAAAATAAATAACACATCTACCATATAATATAACGCTTATATTATACATCATACAAATATAGCTTTTATAATAAAGTATGATGTATGAACATACTACTATGCATGCAATCATACAATATAACTCTTATATTGAATATATGCATGAGCATGCTTAATTAAATCATGCAACTATATATTATAACTTTTATATTAAATATGTATGATTTTTTGTTTATCCTGTAGTAGGATTTTAATCTATGTGGTGTAGGTTATGTTATATAAGTAATTAAATCATACATTACATGCATAAAATAATAAATAACAACAATAGACCAAAATTGGCATCCTAAATAATTATTAAATTAATAAACTATTATATTAATTTAATTAAAAAATAATTAATAATAAATTCAAATAAATTCGAAGGAAAAAAAAACTGCAAGCAAAACTACCTCAGCCACAACTCGAACGCACGAACACAAATTGCCCGGCGCACATGGATGAACTTCAAAGTGTAACAACGCTCCACAACAGTGTCGTTACGCTGACTTTTTACTTGCCGCAGCATAACACTACGCTACCAGGAGCATAGTTATGTTGGGCTAAAAGTTAACAGAGTAACGTTACCCTCTTGACAGTGTAACTATTTTGAGGATTCTATGTTCCAATGTAAAAAGCAATGTAATTACACTGCCCATTACGCTCTAACACATAAGCAAAATTTTGCTTCGATCATCAGCTCGTTCTTGCTCCAATGGCCACCAAACTCTTCAGCAACTCAAAAACAACAAAGGACATGGACTTACAGCCTCGATATCAAAATTTAAATGCCCAAATTACTGGGCAATTATGACTTTAAACACTTTAAATCGGTAAATCTATGTCAATTTTGAAACATCCATGTGCAATAAACATGCATTCACAATGTAGTATACAAAATCCCACCAAAACTCTGCAATTAAGTTAGAAAAACGAAATTCAAAGACGATATGGCTCTGATACCAATTGAAGGGATTTTGGAATTCTCGCACAACGGAAGCAAACGAACACTTGTGCCTTTGCAATTTATTTTACAGAACTTAAGAAACAGAGCAAACGAAAACCAC
Organism: Benincasa hispida; assembly: GCF_009727055.1. NCBI lineage: Eukaryota > Viridiplantae > Streptophyta > Magnoliopsida > Cucurbitales > Cucurbitaceae > Benincasa > Benincasa hispida. Next base: position 10,891,393 of record NC_052351.1, on the reverse strand, counting down.
GGAATAAACATTCACTCTCAGCATGCTTCCGCAAATACAGAGAGGAAAAGGGAAGAAATTATATTAACCCTTGAAGATCTAATCTTCTTGCTTCCTCTCTCTGGTGAGATCATGATCAGTGAAAACTTCTCTGCTTCTCCTAAACTCAGTAACACAACAATACAACTTTGCTTCAAGAACACCATCACAAGGAGTCTTCCTTATTATCCTCAAAGAGAGAATCGAGAGGATTGAGCTTCCTTGTTAATTTTGGTGAGGGAATTTTGTGTTATTTTTAGAGAATTTTCTAGATGATTCAATTGAAGAAGATGAGAGGAAGAAGGTGATAATAAAGATGCAACCTCTGTGTTTCGAAAAAACACATTTTGTTCAAATAACCAACTATGTTGGTTATTAATATGTGAGATAGGGGAGTTATTAATTTTGAATTCAAAATTTAAAATTAAATTATATTAAACCAATTTAATATAATTAAATCCAAATTATATGTTATATCCCATAAACATTAACCTATAGTTTATTATATCACATGTAATATAATATATAGTTTATTTTCTCTCATGTAACCTATAGTATTAGTATGAATCATATCCATATCAATTTTAACTTATAGTTTCTATATATATGAATCGTATTCATATAGTTTAATATTTGAATTATATTCAAACCTCTCTCATCCAAGTATATACTTTTAATATAAATCATATTCATATTAATTTTAACCTATAGTTTTTATATGAATCATATTCATATCATCAATATTTGAATTATATTCAAATATTTAATTCTCTCAATAAAAATTTATATTATAATGTATCACATATATTATACTTTATGATAATGTATCAACATACATTATATTAACCGTATCTCATAAAATTAATTCTCTTTTAATTAATTTGAACAATTTCAATTAAACCAAAATTAGTTTGATTCTCATTAATCCTTGTTGAGCTAATAAGGGACCTTATGAACCTATAGACTGAAGCTCCAATGATATGAGATTGATTGATTAAACTCTTTAATTAAATTAATCAACATTCATTAACTGTCGGTCACTCCACTAAATACCTGAAGGAAATTAGACATGAGGATTTCTGTGAGCAGCGGAAGGATCGTTCTAAATTTCATTCGTATATGAACATCCATAATTACAATCAAGAAACAGAAACAACATGCTATGCAAACAACAAAAATTACATCATGCTTTTCTACAGATCAAGGGATAGAAATAACATACCTTTGAAGACTCATATTCAAGATCCCTTGATCACGAATGCTTGATAGCAACACAGCAATCACAAATGCTTGAACACTTCGACCGCTATACTGTACGATTGATAACTTGTAGAAATACAAGTTATTTATGTTGCCTTATCTAGATATTGTGGCCAAAAGAGAGAAAATATGCATCGATTATATTAAAATTAGCTAAGAAATACAATAATTATAAATTATCACAAATACGCCCATTAACACCATCAATATGGTAGAAAAGGATATTTCTATTCTTTTTTTTTCAGGAAATCAAGTCACCGCTTGCGATCAAGGCTCAAAGAGAAACTGAACAACGCATATCCATCACATTATGCCCGTTAATCAATAATGAAGAGACGATTAATGCAATGATGGCGTATGCGACAGTCGATCCAGAGCTGAACTTCAACCGCACGTGGTAATAAAAACAACACCGCATGCGGACACACGATCGAAAGATGCAAATGAGCAACGCAAATGCGGAGGATTGCGACACGTGTATAACAAACCGTTGTGCACATTTGACGGACTGATTACATAACAGAAGGAATATTTATTCCATCATTTTCAGAATTTCCATAACAATAAAGTGAAATCCACAAGTCAGAGAGTCAAAGCTTTTCGCCTATAAATACCCTCGTAGAATTCAATGAAAATATATACTTGACATCGGGGATATTTGATACGAGTCTATTGAGAGAGAGGCTGAGCTGAGTGCTGATCGGAGAAGATCCAAGAAGAAAAGAGACAAGGCCAAGAGGTAAGTCTCAGTGCAAATCTGCCAAATCCCTGCCGTGAAGCTCTGTACTTAAATCCCTTCTATCGGTCGAGAAAGCCTGAGAGGGAAGCTCTTCCTTCCACATGATCCACATGCCGGCAAGAGATTTCTCCATCTAGATCTGTGTCAAGATGTTGGCACTCATCTGTATTTGTTTCTAACTCTTATTCATCAATTGTATTTCATTTTCTTAATCTCTTCATTCATAATCATGTATCAGAAGCGTGATTATATAGTTAAATGTCTTGATCATTTTCATCTCCATCTTTCTGTTTACCTTCGTTCCTCCACGAATCGTTTTCTCCACGATGTTTTCTTAATCCCTTGGTGATTAATATGAATTAAGCAAGTAATTTAATCTGTGCTAAAGGAATAAAGATGTTTAGCTAAAGCATGCTAGACGACATCTTCACCTGTGAGAGCAGAAGTGAAGATGCCATTTTGATCTGTTGAGAGAAGGTTGGAAGACTGCGTTAACTAAAGCGAGAAGTACTTCCAAAGATGGGAGCAACCTTACGTTCATTTCTGTTTCACCACAGAGATGTGGGAACGCGACCGATCACCGAAAGGTGTACGCCAAGGGAAAGTGGAACCGTCATTATATCTTTAACGCAATTAAAGAACTTGCGATGTTTATATTAATTAACCTTTCTCTTTCTGCTTCGCACATAAGCCTTGCCACCGCATAACACGCCCTTTGTATAATCTTCACAGTCAGCCTCAACTTCGATATCATGTATCATGTAACTTGTATCTTGTATCATCATAGCTTAGGTTTATTTTATCGCATTTTTATCGCTTATCTTTACTTTATCACATTTTTAAATACCTGTACACACAACTTTTACTAAATTGAAAAACCCCTGGTTGCATATATCACAAATGTAATGCATTTAACCTAAAATAATCCCTGTGTTCAACCTCAGATCACACCAAGAAACTTGCGGTAGAATTATACTTGGTTCCAACGCAAGGAAACTTGTGACAACACACAACATACTACAAGAACATACATTAATAACGCATATCTAGACGTAGTATCGCATAAAGTAAATAAAGTCATCATTCATCCATGCGTTGTATGACATAAGATCATAAGATTACAATACATTTTATGCCTAACAAGTTTATAGCTAAAAGATATATCATCTTTATGTCTTTACAAGTTTATGGCGTTGTTGTCGAGGAACTGACAACGGGGACATGGACATGTATCTTGCATTCTCTTGTATATCTTTATGTCTTTACAACGATCACAGAGACCACAAACTCAACGATCACCCAGATCACGAACACAATGAATGGCCTCCACAAAACCTCGACTAATGTCGAGTTGAGTATGACACCACTACAATGGCTACCTTGGTATTCTCGATGTGAGAATCCATAAGTGTAGGCTCTATGTGGACTTGGTTAGAGACATAGACTGGAGGAGAACAATCGTGTAAATGATTAAACAAGTGGGAGATGGTAGAGGTCTATCATATAGACGATGCTCAATCGTTTAATAAAAGCCATGTGATCGTTTAGCTAAAGCTGCACGATCGTTTAATGATGACATGCAGAAATGCATGTCATCATAGGCCTTTTACTTAGAATTATGAAGGTTGTTAGGTAGAATATGCGTCAATCATGATAGGAATTCACAAGAATATAAGTTTGCATCGATCAGCATAACGAATCTCAGCTAACCCGTTATTTTGCATTAATTGTGCGTTCGATGTTCCATTTTTGTAGCTAATGTAGGAAATGAATGCAAACGCGAAAACCGGACTATCGTATAGACGACCGCATGCGGAGAAACACTCTATCATTGATCAACGCTGGATGTTGCGGTAATCATCCGTATGCATCCATCACATGGGAGTTGCGCTCGTCAAGCGATTGCAGTCATCATGTAGAGTTGCGGTATTAAGTGAATGCGGCCATTGAATGATTGCGGCTACACAACAACGCATACTAATGGGATCAATGCAAGGTTGGTGGAACGGATGCATCAACGCATCTACCTCGAGAAAACCAAAGCTGATGCTGATATTTCACCTAACACGTCGTTAGTGGCAGAGGTTCAGAAAGGACTAACGCGCCGAACGTCAGATTCAAAGCAGTCCAATTAATGTTGTCGGCAACCCAAGCTCTATAAATAGAGGTCGATGAGCTGAAATTCAAATCATCCGGAGATTATCCCTCCATCTAGGGATTTTCCCTGTGATCCAGACAAACTACGTGAGAAGATGGCTGAGAGTTCTTCACCTCCTTCTTCCATTCCGAGTGACGACCGAAGCCTTCGACCGGAGCTAGATCTCGAGAGAGTCAGTTCCTCCGCCCATCCATGGCACCATTGGCAGCCTTGACACACATCCGCTGGAAACAAATCTCTGCTTCCAGCCGGTCATTTCCTTTTCCTTTCTTTTTTATATTGTATTGTATGACATCTTGGAATTAAAGAATTAATACAATGTGTTTTCAATGCATTTCTCTGTTTCCTTCAATTCCATCTCCATCTTCTTTGCTTAGCATCTTTACTTTCATTGCAACACTTAATGGGATTGCTTGGGTATTGCATACTTAGTCATATGGATTAAGGATATGAAGCATGTAGCAACCCACTGAGAAGTGTGCGTTGCGCGAGTATGTAAGTGATCTTATTTGCTTAGTGTGAAGCTGCTGCAACACCTGTCTATAGGCTAATGCATTGCTTGTCTATGAGTAAAGTCAACAACAATCAACTGCCCGAGAGGGTAAGTGGTTGGACGCATTAAGCAATGTATGCATTGTTCATTAGGGATAGTAACAATCTTGCATCAACCAAGTTCATGCGATTGTCTTGTATTATGTATGCTTCATTCGTCCATTAGGGATACTCGAGAGGGTAGTCTAAGGACAGGATCTAGGCTTGGGAAGGTGGTCAGAATCTAGGCTCAGGAGAGTCAGATTAGAACACATAATACAAGAGATAGGAGCTTAGGAATAAGCACTGTTTACTATTAACCCATTGCATGCATCCTAGAGATAGGATATGATTGTGTGTGGTCACCGTAGCGTTGTATGCAGTTTGCATCATCGCATAGAAAAAGAGTAGAGACTTAGGAATAAGATCTATGGACACTTTTGAATTCAACACATGAGCCCTAGACTTAGGAGCACTACATTTGCATTGAAAAATGATTTATCGTGCATGAGTGTAGCATGATCGCATTGACTTGCGTTGACTAGGGTTGCCCTTGCAATCATTCTTAAGAGTTGGAAAATGATTTGTCGTGCATGAATGTAGCATGATCGATTTGTCGTGCATGAGTGTAGCATGATCGCATTGATTTGTCATATCTCTATCTTTAAAGGTGGTCCTTGAAGGTGGTCATTCTTAAGAGCTGCCTTTGACTAGGGTTGCCCTTGTCGTATCTCTACCTTTCATGCATATTTTCATTGCGTTGTCTATTAGATAGGAGTAGAAGTAGGATTAACTTAGCAACACCCCTTCCATTCTTTTATTTGAACCGCTGCATGCACATCACTGCATTCATTTTGCTACAAGTCTCTGTGTTCAACCTTGGATTATCCGAGAAACTTGCACTCGTGTTATACTTAGCGTGAGTGTAAGAAAACTTATTGTAGGACGCATGGTCATCGCATACATTCGTTAACGCATTATCATTCCAACGCATGACCATCGACGCATGACTATCATCACATATTTTAGGAACATGCATTGCATATCGCGTCCAAGGGATTTTAGTTGTTAAATAAATTGACTTCTAATTTTCCATTACCTAATGGCCAGTTAAGTGTCTATCGTATAGAAACACTTCACGATCGTCTAGTCTCTTTTCATCTATCTTTAGTAAGTCTGATTTACTTGACAACAACCATGAGCAACTTTTGCAAATCATGCATTACTAAATTTAGGAAAACATTTTTTCTTTTATCTCATAGTTACCATGAAACCACCAATAACCTCCCATTTAATTGGTTATTAGAGAAAAAGAGATAATTATCCAATAATTATTATTATTATAAATACACATGATAACCAACTTACCCTAGTATATTTATAACCTATAGTTTTAACATTTCATCTCATGAAACATATAAGCCATAGCTCTTTTTCTATTTCATGGTCCTCAATATAAATCTCATTTACATTAACCCTCCACTTGATGTATCTCACACATCATACCGATCATATCATATATAATTGAATTACCTCTTGTCAATTTGAACATTTCAAATCAACACCAAGAACTGATCCTCATCTTGAATCCATTGAGCTACTAAGGGGACCTTATGGACCTGTAGCTTGAAGCTCCAATGGTACGTGAATAACTAACTAAACTCCTTAGTCACGGGATCCACCATCCATTAACTGCCAGGCACTTCGCTAAAGACCGACAATTAAACTCTCCTTACTACAGATATATTATGTGTCCATATCAACCAATCAACAATGCAATAACCCTTCACAGATCGCTCATAAGTACAGTTGGGCCAATAACCGTTATGCTCCTGTAGTTATATCTAACTTCTTAAGTACCACTGATCTCTCTAATGAACATAAGTCATAATCCTACTATAACTGAGTTGTTTCTTCCAAAGAGAAGTTGTGGTCACTATGTTCAAGCCCCAGAATCAGCCCTTAAGGGAGCAATCTATCTGCTTACCCCTGTTTTGGGAAGTAGTGATTTCATCTTGTGTAACTGAGTTCCCAAATCCCAAAAAAGGCAGGCATGTTGAGTTGCAATCTGGCCACTCTCACCCATACTAATTAAAGGACCACCTTCAAAGGCAGGAGTTCCCAAAACACTAAGGATTGAGGTCATGTCACCTATGGTCGTTTAGGTAAGATGTAAATCTCCAGTATCAACGACGTTATATATAGAGACTAATCATCTCGTGGTCTGGTCTTATACAAACTCTTTGTATAGGACACCCTCACTCGCATGACTCCATATGAATGGTCAGGATCTACCACCTGTAGTAGTTTACAACACTTGCAAACCTTTACAAAGCGGGTCGTATCCGTAGTGTCACCAGGATCAAGAATCCCTCCTTAATCCTTATACTACATACCTATTTAGGTTATCACTTAAGGCATGATCCATTTGTATATCTCATATACATGCTTAAGTTTACATATGATAACCATGGAGCTTTGTTTATTGGATATGAGTAAATGCTAGATAAAATAACTCTTATTTTATTCATAACAATGTGTATATATTACAAACTACAAGACTCCGGGAGAATTAGGACACCAATCCCAACAATCTCCCACTTGTTCTAATGCCTTGGGAGACTAATGTACAATTCAAGAGAAAAACATGTACAATATACAATAAACTAGGGTATACCCCAGTATCATCTCACACTTGCCTTAGACAAGATGTCGCATGTCCCGTAGACCCAAACTCTCCAGGTGACCCTCGAACAGTATAGCCGTGAGAGTCTTTGTAAAGGGATCAGCAAAGTTGTGCTCCAACGCGATCTTCGTGACTATCACATCACCGCAATACACAATCTCCCTGATCAAGTGGTATTTTCGCTCGATATGCTTGCTTCGACGATGACTTCAAGGTTCCTTCGAATTTTCCACAGCCCCACTGTTATCACAATAGAGAGTGATCGACAAATCCATATTTGGAACAACTTCCAAATCTGTAAGGAATTTTATCAGCCAAACAACCTTCGTAGCTGCTTCACAACTGGCTACATATTTGGCTTCCACAGTGGAGTCTGCGATGCATCCTTGTTTGATGCTTCAACACACTACAGCCCCTCCATTTAGAGTGAACACTGACCCCGATGTCAATTTGCGAGAATCTCTATCGGTCTGAAAGCCAGAGTCTGTGTTGAAGGATTGTATCAACAGTAGCGGAAGCACAAGGATCGTCTAAGCATTCAAATTCAGTAATTTTGGCAAAATATAAAGCATGCTCTTGTTGCAAACAAGTAAGTTTCAAGACATACCTCTTGTAGAACTTCTTCAAAGCTCTTTCACCAGCTGCTATCTTCTCCAAATCTTGTTGTAGACTACCTCAAGGTCTGCCCCACTATTCTCTTGGTGATCTAAATTGAGTTATGGGACTCAAAACAAGCTTGAATTAAGGGAAGAATGAGATATGCTCATTGTAGAAAACTAGCTGAAAAACCATTTCTTCAAACCAAAATTTCTCTCAAAATCTCTATAGATTGCATGCTCAATTTTCACTCCAATCTCTTCATTATATTACAGATCAAAATGTAAAGAAAAGAGTTGTGAGTTGCAGCTCATGCTTGGAGAAGTCAAGGCCAAGATAATGCCATTTATGTGAGCTACTTAGGTGATGGATAATGGAAAAACTTCTTATCCCATTTTGTATGTTTTGTTTTCTAATTTTCCAATTTTATCTAAAAATCAAAATTTGATTTTATAAAACCTATTTTGATTTTTAATGAAAATTTTAGTTAATCTCATAAATTAATTATTAAATAAAACTTAATTAATTTAATATTAAATATTAAATTAATTTTAACACATATCCATCTTTATATATTTAAATCATATTTAAATATATAAATTATCCTATTCTGTTTAGTACTCAAATTAAACATGTAATTATATCTCATATAATTACTAATTTCCTTAATTCTAATTTGAACGATTCAAATTAACTTATTATGCTATTCTAGAGCTAGTCCGTTACGAGCTAGCAGGGGGACCTCGCAGACCTATAGATCATGGGCTCCAACGATCTGAGATAAATTGGCTAAACTCATTAGACAAAATTAATCTCTATTTGTTAATTAATGGGTCACTCCACTAAAGCCCATAGTTGCACTCCCCTCACTGTAGATATATTATGTCCACATGATTTAACCATAATCAGCAAGTCGACCCTTCATGGGTTGTTCGTAATAACAACTGGATCAAATATCTGTTTTACCCCCGAGATTACGTCTTATTCCTCAAATCCCTACTGATCCTCTAATGAGGAACTAGTTTGTGATCCAATCACTAAACCAAACTCTTTCAGCCTAGTGAGAGAGTGGGGCCCCTTGTTCAAGACCTAGATTCAGTATTTGAGAGAACAACTTTTCTTCTATCCCTAAATTTGTTAGGCATGAACTTCGTCTTGCACCCTATGTCCCCCAGCTATCTATCCGGTCTTACCCCTAAAATGGGAGTCTTATTGAGCCGACACTGTTGAGCAATCCTCAACTATGCAAATCTAAGGGCAATCCCAAATAAACAAGAGTTCATAGTTAGCTCAGGATTAAGATCGAGTTATCTAGGTCATCTAGGTAAAATAGTCAGTCTTAAACAGTAAACAGCGTTATAATGTAAGAGTGACTTATTTCTTGGTCATGATTTTATACAAACTCATTGCATAGGATGCCCCCACTCCTCATGTCATAACATGTACGAATTAGGATCACATCGTGTGTAGCACTTTACAACTCTTTGTAACAACTACAGAGTAGGCCGCATCCAATGGTGTTACAAGAATAAGGTACCCAACCTTATTCATGTACCATAGATCATTTTGACTATTTACTTGAACCTGATCCACTCTTATATCTCTATATAAAGTTCAAGTACTCATACAATAATCATGGGTCTTAGTTTATTGGATTTAGACTTTCGTACAATTTATGAAATCAATAACAAGTATATCAATAACAAGTATATCTTCGGAGAATGAGGGACTACATGCATGTGTATCCTGTAAGGATCAAATTCTTATCTCCATACACGAGCATGTAGTCCCTCATTCTCCGAAGATACTTGAGGATCGTCTTGATAGTCGTCCAGTGATCAAATCCTAGATTGGACTGATACTGACTGACAATCCCTACTGCATAGCAAATATCAGGTCTGATACACAACGTTGAAGCTTCATATAGCTGAAGCATAGGGAATTCGTCTCATCTCCTCAACTTCTTGAGGTGTCTTAGGACATTGATCCTTAGAAAAAACGATTCCATGCCTGAAGGGTAACAAACCCCTCTTGGAATCCTACATCCTGTACCTGATCAACATTTGGTCGATGTACGATGCCTGAGACAAGGCTAACCACTTGTTCTTATGATCCGGAAGGATCTAGATCTCTAGAACATACTGTGCCTCACCCAAATCTTTCATTTGGAACTGGGCAGCTAGCCATTTCTTAATATCAGTCAGATACCCTAAATCATTCCCAATAAGTAGGATATCATCTGATGTAGGGTATCATCCACATATAGTATCAGGAAAACTACTGAGCTATTAATGATCTTCTTGTAGACACAAGGCTCATCAACGTTCTGATCATAGCCAAACGACTTGACCGCGGTGTCAAATCTAATTTCCATAATCGAGATGCTTGTTTTAACCCATAAATGGACCTATTAAGCTTGTAAACTCTTTGCTCTTGATCTGGAACTACGAACCCCTTTGGTTGAACCATGTAGATAGTCTCCTCAAGATTACCATTAAGAAAAGCGGTCTTAACGTCCATTTGCCATATCTCATAATCATAAAATGTGGCTATGGACGGGAGTATCCTAATAGACTTGAGCATGACAATAGGTGAGAAAGTTTCCTCATAGTCAACTAGTCAACTCTCTCGACCTGTGTATAACCCTTTGCCACGAGTCGAGCCTTAAAGGTTTGTACCTTTCCATCTACACCTCTTTTTCGCTTATAGATCCACTTACATCCTATAGGTCTTACCCCATTAGGTGGATCCACAAGCTCCTAGACGTTATTGAAGTACATAGACTCCATCTCCTGATTCATGGCTTTAATACATTCATCCTTGTCAATATCCTCCATTGCTTTCTTAAAAGACAATGGATCCTCAACCCCATCATTAGAAATGACGTTCTGGGCTTCAGTCAAACCCATGTAGCGATCCGATAAGTTTATAATGCTCCCATTATGTCGAGGCAGTCTCAACTCTTGAGTTGGTTGACTAGATGCACCAACCTCAACAACCCTTGTTGATCTGTTGGCCTATTCAAAAACTCTTGTTGAACCCTTAATAGTCTTAGTCTCACTAGAAATCTCATGTAAAACAACGCTTATGATCCCTTATGCAGTCTTCTTCCAAGAAGATAGCATTTGTGGAAACAAACACTTTGTTCCCACTTGGATAATAGAAGTATCCACCCCTCGTTTCCCCTGGGGTAGCCTACAAAGAGGCAAACTTTCGTACGCAGTTCCAACTTCTTCGAGTTAGTCATAAGCACATGTGTCGGACACCTCCAAATTCTGAAGTGGCGTAAACTACCTTTATGGCCTCTCCACAGCTTAAAAGGTGTTTCAGAAACACTTTTTGAGGGAACATTATTCAGAATATAGCATGCATCTCCATGCAAAACCCCAAAACGAGTCTGGAAGATGAGCATAACTCATCATCAACCAAACCATGTCCAACAAAGTCATGTTTCTCCTTTCTGATACATCATTCTGGTGAGGTGTACTTGGGGCCGAGAGTTGGGACGCAATCCCATGTTCTATCATATAGTTCTAGAATTGGAGGTCCATATACTCTCCATCACGATCAGATCATAGTGTTTTTATCTTCTTACCTAACAAGTTTTCAACTTCAGCCTTATACTCCTTGAACTTGTCAAGGGTTCAGACTTACGTTGCATTAGGTAAAGATACCCGTAACTTGAATAATCATCTATGAAAGAGATGAAATATTCATGTCCACCTCGAGCTATAACATTCATCGGACCACAGAGTTCTAAATGTACAATCTCCAAGGCTTCCTTGGCTCTGTAACCTTTTCCAGTAAAAGACCGTTTGGTCATCTTCCTTTCGAGGCATGATTCACACACTGACAATGAGTTTTCTTCTAAACTCTTTAGAAGTCCACTTTTCACCAACTGCTCAATCCTATTGAGGTTGATGTAACCTAACCTTAGATGCCAAAGATGAGCGTTTTCCTTAGGAGAAACCTTTGGTCTTTTAGTTGTTGTCATTGTACTGAACATTTTAGTATTAAATAAGGCTTTTATGACTAACGGCCTTAGTACATACAAGTTACTTTCCATTGAACCAAAACCAATCTCCATTCCATTCTTGAAAATAAACACTTTATTCTCAGAAAAAGAGATGACATACCCTTGTTCAATGAGACAAGAAACCGAGATTAAGTTCCTCTTAATATGAGGAACTACGAAAACATTATTCAGTAACAGATAACATTTCTTATCCAAAAATAACTTCAGTCTGCCTACAGCAACAGCTGAAACAACCTCACTAGTACCAACTCTAAGAGTCATCTCTCCCCATGGCAACGTTTGCCAGGAACTAAATCCTTGGTAAGAGGAACTGACGTGATTAGTAGCACCTGAATCCAGGATCCATGTAGAATCATCATTCTCTACCAAACATGTCTCCAAGACCAATAAATCATATTGACTGTCTTTAGACATCCTCCTCTTTTGGAGAGTAGAGGGATCAGTATCAGAACCTAAAGAAGCTCCAAGTTCCATATCAGAGAACACTTCTCTTTTATGAACTTCAACAGAGTTAACAACACTTGCTTCCTCTTCCTTGAGTTTAACTTGGGAACTGACACTACTGATTTTTTCATCCATCCCTTTGTGCTCAAAAAGTAAGAATTGACGTTCAGACAAATCTTGCAAAGAGTCTATGATCTCTCGTGCAATAACCATGTTCTTAACCCTTTTGGCCAAAACATCAGGTATGTTAGCCAATATATGAAGTCGGGCCAATAAATTAGCCTTCATCCACACCTCATATGTATTATGAACACTCCGCGATGCATCAAGGGTCGAGACTTGAGAACATTCCTCAACCATGAAAAATTCGAGGTCGTTTGCCACAAAATACATTTTACAAGACTCTTTCCATTGTATGTAATCGGTCAAACTACGGGCATTAAACAGAAATACAAACAAGTTGCTGAAAACAAAAACACATTTACCAATGTTAGGTTTTAAGTAAATATCTGTTGAAAAACAAACAACATCCAATAAGGTTTAACAAAACTAACATGAACCCTATGTGACATCTAGTTTCGCAATGACGCTTCAAAGGAAGACAAAAGCCGCCGAAGAGAGGTCAATTATCCCTCCTCTGAATTAAGAAATTCTCAACCAAACATTAATATTAGAACAACTTTTGCTCCTATAACGACTAGCCATCATTGATTTGGTCAAGAGATCATTAATTTACTTAACAATCTCCCGTAAGTGTGACCGCCATTTTAGGCCCTAGAGATCCGCCACAAGCAGCTAATACGAAGGGAAAAAATCCGATTGGGCAAAACCTAAAGCGATCCTATCCATTTTTGGAGTTTACCTTGATCTTGACCAACTGCACAAAACCCATCTGAAGGGGGATGCTTCCTAGGGCGCCATCGAAGGACTACAGAATGATCTCACGGTGTGAACCAATGACAGAGACCGTAGGACGTGTTGGCACATACCCTTCACCCACTTACTATAAACACTCTCTTTGTCTACTTTGAGATTGATCATGCAAACACCATCCGAAGGGGGATGCCCCAGGGCACCGCGAGGCCAAGCATGAATCTCACGACGAACATTCAGGAAGAAATGTGAGTGAATCATTGACGTATCAGATACATCTCTTCCTCCCACTGAGTATTTTATAACCTGGGGTTTAGTTTACTTCGAAAAACACGGCTAAGGATTTTACTAAGTGACTTTTTAGGTTTGCCCAAGAATAAAATTTACCTTGGATAGTTTGAAACAACTTTTGATCATCATCCATTAAACTCTTTAAACGAAATCTTGACCACTGTTGCATGCTTACAGAAAATATATCTAATTCACCTTTTCAGGTAGGTTCCCAGGTAGGGGTGTTCCGTTTCCGTCAGCTTAAGAACCTCAGCTAGACAGAACCCACCTTAGACAAAAGTTCCCTTATAGATATATTAAATACAATTTTAATCTTTTGTGCCAATCAATTTAATCCTATTAAACCGATTTAAAAAGATTAAACTAGGTTACTAATCCCATTAGAATCTTGAACTTAGGTATATCTCAATCCAATTTTAAAACCCTTTTAAAACATGAGTTCATCCTAAGTAAACATGCAACTATTTTTTATCGATTTTAGTTCTAATTTTTATTATAACACTTACAACAGAAAGAACTAAAACCAATTGCAATGCATAGCAAACACATACGAGACATTCATAACTTTAGCCTAAGTGTTGATGCGTTGTTTTATGAGGTGGAATTATGGATGAAATGTGATGATGAAAATGCGTTGAGCACTTAAGTTTCCTGGTAAATCTAGGGTCGAACTCAGGGACTTGGGAAAACAATATGCGGTAGTAATTTCCCAGAAAACTTTGTGGTAACTCAAATAGTTGTTTAGTGTTGTTGTTGCGATAATGAAAATAAACAAATGCGGCGAATTTGAGAAAAGTTTGATTATGTGATAGACTCACTGAGTATGCGGAAGAACGGGTTGAGAAGGTCTTTAGCTAGCGTTACCTGGAAATGCGTCAGACTATGCGATCATGCTACACTCATGCAACAACCAATCATTTTTCAATGCCAATGCGGTGCTTCTAAATCTACGACACATGTGTTGAATGCAAAAGTGTCCATAGAGTTTATTCCTAAGTCTCTACTCTTTTCCTATGCGATGATGCAAGATGCACACAAAGACAAGGTGACAACACACAATCATATTCTATCTCTAGGATGCATGCGATGTGTTAATAGCAGACAGTGCTTATTCCTAAGCTCCGCCTAGATTCTATCCTGACTTTTATAAGCCTAGATCCTATCCTTAGACTATGTAACCACCCGACCCCATAGGACTTAGGTAAGGCTGTTACTAAAATAAATGCATGCATAGAATTTAAAAACGGCGCTCAGTTATTTGAAATAAATGCTAATTAAATAAGAGAAGTTCAAAAGACGTTTATTAAATGCAATTGTTAAAACAGTTAATAAGGTACCTAAAATTCTTAAAGGCTAATCAAAGGCATATAAAAGAAATAATCCTTAGTAATAAATTTTAAACAGTAAAACCAAATAACAGATTTCAAGATGCGGAAGCGAAAAGGTCTAGTCCTAGTGACACGATCACGAATTCCGCTGCGCCATCATCGGTACATCTTTACCTTTTTCTGAAACATCAACATAAGAAAGAATGAGTATGAAATACTCAATAAGTAGCCCCACCACTGGGGTCAGGCTAGGCATCTATGTCCTCTAGATACCCGCATATGGCACATAAACACATGAAACAGACAAGAGACTGAGTCCCTATCCTATTGTAGTTAAGTATACCCACAAAACTGGTGAATCTCGAAGAAAACACAAAACTGGTGAATTCTCGGAGGAAACACAAAAACTGGTGAAAGGAACACGAAAAGTGAATTCTGAAGGAAAAACAAACTGGTGAATCTCGAAGGAAACACCCCGGTGAGCATCTAACTAATCAATGAGGGATATTCACACAATCCTCAACGTTCAAAGAATCAACACCGTACAATTCTAAAACATACATGAAATCCTTAGTACCATGGCTCCATCACATATACATAATCCTCAACAACATATTATACGACATTCATGTAAACCTTACATCATAATTCTACAACATACAAGTATGCCTCAACACCAGTAGATCAGACGTCGACATATGAAAACACACACCATCACATACTAACGATCAAGTGCTTAGGTGTGTATTTAAACAATTCAGAACTCATGCCAAAACATACTTTGATTCAGGTCATACTATCAATCAACATGCTAACAATTTACCATAACATGCACTCACCATGCTAGCATACAACTAAAGCCTGGCCCGTGGGCAGTTCCAATGGTAATATTACTTATATCAAATAAAGTCCAAAAGTTAAGTCAAGCGAACAAACTCCTTTCTAGCTTTCCACAACTTTTGAATGAGATCCTAGAACATGGACAAAAATTGATCTTAACCTTTAAGCCCAATTTTTAAACATTAAATCATTCCCAAATTACCAGCACAACTTACCCAAAAGTGGTTTGACCAAGATCATCTCAAAGTTCTAACACCAAAATTTTGTTGGAATCAAACTCAAGTCGTTCGCGTCTAAATTTAAAACTTCTCCAAAACTTGAATCTAAAGCCTAAAGTGTAGTTTGTTCCAAATTGTCTTCAGTCTCTCAAATAAATGCCTTAATCTAAGTAATTCAATAATAACGGTTAGAACCTCAAACAAATTCCAGCAACAATATTTTAATTCAAT
Source organism: Benincasa hispida (assembly GCF_009727055.1). NCBI lineage: Eukaryota > Viridiplantae > Streptophyta > Magnoliopsida > Cucurbitales > Cucurbitaceae > Benincasa > Benincasa hispida. The sequence continues at coordinate 10,875,143 of NC_052351.1, read as the reverse complement.
CCTTCCAAGGCTTAATATACTTACTAAAATGTTGCTTGGTCCAAAATTAGTTTCAAACTCAAATCCATTTACGAACCCAACTTAATCCTACGCAATGCCTGACAACACACTTCGACCTTAAAATTCCTTCAATTCTTGAATCTATGGCCCAAACATAATGGGTGTTAACAATTTTAGCCAAAACCAACTAAGTAACCAAAATATTCAAGAAAATTCTAAAAGACTCATATCTTACCCAAAACTTCACCACAAGCCAAAATCTGACAAATGGCAGTGAAGGGAGGTAGTGACCGATGGAGATCGACGGCTGGGCTGGTGGCGTGCGAATGGTCAGCAGCGAAACTAGACGAATCGAGCGGCGTGAGGACGAATCAGACAGTGGCGACTCAGATGGCTCCTTCGACTGGCGATATTGGTGCGGCACGCGGCGGTCAAAAGCTAGAGCGATAGTGGTGCGGGCGACTGGCTTGGCTCATGCGGTCTACGACCTTCGACGGCTGGTGGAGGCAGTTTGAACTGACGGTCTTCGACGGCTCAGACTGGCAGTGGCGAAACTCTCGTGGCTAGAGGCGACGAGCTGAAGGGCGCGTGAACGGTAGGAAAAGGGGGAAAGGGTTTCGGTGTGCGTGAGGAAGAAGACAAGTTTCCTTTTTATTTTATAAAATAATAATAATAATAATAATAACAACAACTAAAAAGGAAATAGTATAATTATATTTAAATCATTTCCTTATTCCACTTTATACTATTTAATTCCTTTCATTTTCAAAAGAAAATTAATTCCTGCCATTAATTTTCAAATTGAATTTCAAAATTGAATAATTTTCACGCAAACACTTAAATTTTCGCACTTATACTTGAAGTCCAAAATTAAAAAAAAAAAAAACCCTCCAACTAATGAAAATTACTGAAATTCCAAATAATAAAGTTGTTGAAATTACATTATTACTAAAAAAATGTGTGGGGTGTTACATTCTTCCCTCCTCAAAGAACTTTTGTCCTCGAAAGTTCATTCTAAAAAAAAAAAAAAAAAAAAAAAAAAAAACTCTGGGGGTGTTAGCTTCCCTCCTCAAAGAACTTTTGTCCTCGAAAGTTCATTTTGAAAAAGCTCCGGAGTAACTGCGGCCTTCATCTTCATTCTCTCTCGGCTCCAGGTAGTATCCTTGAATTGGTTGAATTCTGCCACAGGACTTTTACAAAAGCAATTTCCCGGCAGCGCAATATTTTTTACCTCTCTGGCGAGGATCTCTATAGCTTCTTCGTAGCTCATTGTCATTCAATGTAAAGGGCTCGTAGTCACTAATGGGATGAGTCTATCACATTACTTCCTTAGCATCGAAACATGAAGACATATGAACTGAAGACAGTGCTGGAGCAATGCCAAAACGGTAGCTACAGGGCCAACTTCCTCCAAGGACCTTGAAAAAGGTCCCAAGTGAATCATTGGAATCAACCTTCCCCTTCCTTGCCAAATCCTCATAATACCTTTCGATGGGTGCCACTTTTTAAGACACTTTCACACTAGTCTCAAATTTCCAGTCCCTTACGTCTTTAAACTCGCATAACTCTTCTGTCTGGCTCTGTAGCTGTTTGCATCCGGAGCCCTATCTTCCGTATTGCCTCATTCGTAAGTCCTGCACCAAATCAGGTCTTAACAATTTCCTCTCTCCTACCTCATCCCAACACACAGGGGACCTGCAACTCTTCCCATATAGGGCCTCAAATGGCAAAGTGCCAGTGGCAGTCTGATAGCTATTATTATATGCGAATTCCATTAAATGTAAGTAAGAGTCCCAACTCCCTGAAAACTCTAGTGCACAAGCGCACAACATATCTTCCAATATATGGTTCAGACATTCTATTTGACCATCAGCCTATGGGTGAAAATTGTACCAAAATCCAATCGAGTACCTAATGCTAAATGGAGACTCATAAAAAAACTAGATGCAAAACGAGGGTCATCGTTTGACATAGTTAAAACTAGTACCAGAAGAGGTGTAACAACCCCTTCCATAAATAACTTTGAAACTTAAGATGTTGAAAATCAACAACACTTCTACACATCAGAGCTAAGAACTGTGAAAACGATCATGAAGTTAAAAAAGTATTATATACTAAAAACATATATCTGAACCTACCATGTCACAGGAAAAACTTCATATGTGCAGTGAAGAAACTTGTCATACTATATAATGCGTCATCTAAAGATACGTACCAGAATAAATCTAGTCAATTGAAAAATGCTTCTACTCTAGAAATGCTAACTATGATGTCTTTCTTAGGGTCTACATGTCTGAGAATAACTCTGTCTAATTAAGTCTCACATTCATGAGAAACTCATCATGAGGCTCTATGCTGTCATGGGCTATAAAACTTGCTTGAACCAATCCTCATATTATTCTTTAGCCTTAAAACAATCACATATCATTAGTTAGACCCTATTGCGGATGAGTCTAAAATTCCCTCTAAAAAATAAGGTTTTGAAGTCCTTAGATGCTAAAGCGTCAGTCAATTGATAACACATTTCCATAACCTCATAATAACCGTAATTGATCCTTGAAGTCATTTTTTTTAACGATAAAACCTTCTTGATTCATAAGTCCTAGCTTGGATTATTCGTACTCCTTAAAACTAGTTAACTCATTACCCATGCAAGAGAATACATACTATCTAGTAATGCTCCAAACCCACTTTTAGTAACTTCTTACTATCAACTCAACTTTATTGCCAAGTCTATCCCTTATACTAATGCTTATATCGGAAGATCCAAGTTACTTACTTTTGTGCATATACCATTATTGTCTACCTCCAGTTGGATTATTTTCTTTTCTCAATCAACTTGATGGTCTATCTAGTTCATGTTTCCAACTAACACACAAACTCAAAATCCCTTAAATCTTACTAATGCCCTCAATGATTTACCTCTTAACTAATGAAGCCTCAACATACCATGTCAATAGTTCTCGATCATCTACTGCTACGAGTAACTCCATTTTAGCTTATACCTTCTGACCTTCTATTTCGACAACAGATTCTTGTGTTAAAACAAAGTTCCATACCCAAAAACAAATACTTGTAACACCTTATCAAACCTTCAAACCATACTTAACTAGGGGTTTCCAACACATTAAATTTCTTTTCTCTTTCCAAAAGAGTAAACTTCTTGGATCTTTCTCTCACTCACATTTCTCTCTGATAAAACCACTAAATTCAAGACACCTCCTTTTTTTTCCTTTCCATGTGGAACATAATCTCTTTACTAAATTATATTTTATTAACTCCTCCATAAATCTTTATCTCTCTTACTAAGAATTTCCATCTTGTAGAATTCCTCTTTGCCAATTTGCATACATTTAAACTCAAAGGACTTTTGTTTCTTCAAATCTGTCTATCTTGGATCTCCTTAACACAATAAGGCTCTGGGTTTAGTCTAGGTATACTAAAATAATCCTTCAACCTAAACAAATAACACCTTGCTTTAACCCCTTTAAGTCCAAGGTCATGTCCAACTATTTTAGCTTCCTTTAATGACATCTACCTAGCTAGATATTCCAAAAGATTCTTTATATTATTAC
>NC_052351.1:10869142-10871299 GCF_009727055.1 Benincasa hispida | reverse complement strand
ATTACACATACTTTACCTAGTTCATCAAGTTGTAGTATTACCCAAATGATTATGACTTATGAATTCTTTCTAAAATTCTTCTCGAAATGTTGGGTTTTTAATATCTCAGAACCTTTAATAAATCCATAGTCTCTTCTTTTTCTCATTCTTATCCATAAAACAACTTTTAACCTTATACTTAAGTATGTGGCCTGTGAAGAAATTTATATTACCACCGATTGCACTATCCAACACAAAACATAACACTAGTCCTTGATCAATTCTTGTCTCGATAATTTTATTCTTTGGCATAAACATTTAAATATCTTCATTCCTAAATTATCATAACTCTACATAGTTTCATCAATCTTAAGCATTGCTGAACTGAGGTATATATTTGTTCGTTTCTAACATAATTTCCATGAGATTAACTAGCGCCAAGTGACCCTATAATTTACTCTATTTTATTTTTCTCCTTTTGTAGTGTCGTACCTAATAATCCTCTTATAATAACTTCTAACGAGTTACTGACCAAGCATTAGAACATAACTGGTGCATTTAAGCTAAACAAATATTTTAATGCACAACTATCATAAAACTTGTAATTGATAAGGCGTAACTGGCGATGACGAGGAATCCGTTCATGGGCCACAGGGACAATCTAGACTTCCATAGTAAGTCAGTCTACAGAACCCAAAACATGGGCTCTGATACCAACTGTAATGACCCGACCCCCTAGGACTTAGGTAAGGCCTTTACTAAAATAAATGCATGTGCAGAATTTAAAAATGACGCTCAGTTATTTGAAATAAATGCTAATTAAATAAGAGATGTTCAAAAGACGTTTATTAAATGCAATTGTTAAAACAGTTAATAGGGTACCCAAAATTCTTAAAGGCTAATCAAAGGTATCTAAAAGAAATAATCCTTAATAAATTTTAAACAGTAAAACCAAACAACAGATTTCAAGATGCGGAAACGAAAAGGTCTAGTCCCAGTGACACGATCATGAATTCCGCTGTGCCATTGCCGGTACATCTTTACCTTTTCCTGAAACATCAACATAAGAAAGAATGAGTATGAAATACTCAGTAAGTAGCCCCACCACTGGGGTCAGGCTAGGCATCTATATGTCCTCTAGATACCCGCATATGGCACATAAACACATGAAACAGACAAGAGACTGAGTCCTATCCTATTGTAGTTAAGTATGCCCACAAAATTGGTGAATCCCGAAGGAAACACAAAATTGGTGAATCCCTGCCCATTTGACATCGAATTTATCGGCGATGTATTCCTTATACGTGTCTTCATCCTCTCACGTTGGGGCAGCTCCAGAAGTGTCTTATTCTTTATTCATTTAAATATCCCGCACGAAACATTAAGGTGACTCTGTCAATAAAATGAGAAGTTAAGTAACGAAATATAATGAGAAGTTAAAAATTATTCAATTTTGAAATTCAATTTGAAATTAATGGCAGGAATTAATTTTCTTTTGAAAAGAAAGGAATTAAAATAGTAAAGTGGAATAAGGAAATGATTTTAAATATAAATTATACTATTTCCTTTTTAGTTATTATTATTATTATTATTATTTTATAAAATAAAAAGGAAACTTGTCTTCTTCCTCACGCACATCGAAACTCTTTCCCCCAAATTTTTCCTACCGTTCACACGCCCTTCAGCTCACCGTCCTAGCCATGAGAGTTTCGCCGCTGCTAGTTCGAGTCGTCGAAGACTGTCGGTTCAAACTGCCTCCACCAGCTGTCGAAAGTCGTAGACCACATGAGCCAAGCCAATCGCCCGCACCGCCGCCGCTCCAGTTTTTGACCGTCGCGTGCCAAACCAATTCGCCAACGGAGGAGCCATCTGAGTTGCCACGCCTGCTTCGCCCTCACGCCGCTCGATCCATCTAGTTTCGCTATTGGCCGTTCGCACGCTGCCAGCCCAGTCGCCGATCTCCGTCGGTCACTACCTCCCTTCGCTGCTGTTTGTCGGATTTTGGCTTGTGGTGAAGTTTTGGGTAAGATATGAGTCTTTTAGAATTTTCTTGAAGATTTTGGTTACTCAGTTGGTTTTGGCTAAAATTGTTAACACCCATTATGTTTGGGCCATAGATTCAAGCATTGAAGGAATTTTAAGATCGAAGTGTGTTGTCAGGCATTACGCAGGATTAAG
>NC_052351.1:10757797-10869117 GCF_009727055.1 Benincasa hispida | reverse complement strand
TATACTATTTCCTTTTTAGTTTATTATTATTATTATTATTATTTTATAAAATAAAAAGGAAACTTGTCTTCTTCCTCACGCACAATCGAAACTCTTTCCCCAAATTTTTCCTACCGTTCAAACGCCCTTCAGCTCACCGCCTCTAGCCATGAGAGTTTCGCCGCTGCTAGTTCGAGTCGTCGAAGACTGTCGGTTCAAACTGCCTCCACCAGCTGTCGAAAGTCGTAGACCACATGAGCCAAGCCAATCGCCCGCACCCCGCCGCTCCAGCTTTTGACCGTCGCGTGCCACACCAATCTCGCCAACCGGAGGAGCCATCTGAGTTGCCACCGCCTGCTTCGCCCTCACGCCGCTCGATCCATCTAGTTTCGCTATTGGCCGTTCGCACGCTGCCAGCCCAGTCGCCGATCTCCGTCGGTCACTACCTCCTTCGCTGCTGTTTGTCGGATTTTGCTTGTGGTGAAGTTTTGGGTAAGATATGAGTCTTTTAGAATTTTCTTGAAGATTTTGGTTACTCAGTTGGTTTTGGCTAAAATTGTTAACACCCATTATGTTTGGGCCATAGATTCAAGCATTGAAGGAATTTTAAGATCGAAGTGTGTTGTCAGGCATTACGCAGGATTAAGTTGGGTTCGCAAAGGATTTGAGTTTGAAACTAATTTTGGACCAAGCAACATTTTAGTAAGTATATTAAGCCTTGGAAGGATTGAATTAAAATATTGTTGCTAGAATTTGTTTGAGGTTCTAACCGTTATTATTGAATTACTCAGAGTAAGGCATTTATTTGAGAAGACTGAAGACAATTTGGAACAAACTACACTTTAGGCTTTAGATTCAAGTTTTGGAGAAATTTTGAATTAGACGCGAACAACTTGAGTTTGATCAACAAAATTTTGGTGTTTAGAACTTTGAGATGATCTTGGTCAAACCACTTTTGGGTAAGTTGTGCTGGTAATTTGGGAATGATTTAATGTTTAAAAATTGGGCTTAAAGGTTAAGATTGATTTTTTTCCATGTTCTAGGATCTCATTCAAAAGTTGTGGAAAGCTAGAAAGGAGTTTGTTCGCTTGACTTAACTTTTGGACTTTATTTGATATAAGTAATCTTACCACTGGAACTGCCCACGGGCCAGGCTTTAGTTGTATGCTAGCATGGTGAGTGTATGTTATGGTAAATTGTTAGCATGTTGATTGATAGTATGACCCGAATCAAAGTATGTTCTGGCATGAGTTCTGAATTGTTTAAATACACACTTAAGCACTTGATCGTAGTATGTGATGGTGTGTGTTTTCATATATCGACGTCTGATCTGCTGGTGTTGAGGCATACTTGTATGTTGTAGAATTATGATGTAAGGTTTACATGAATGTTGTATAATATGTTGTTAAGGATTATGTGTATGTGGGAGCCATGAACCAAGGATTTCATGTATGTTTTAGAATTGTACGGTGTTGATTCTTTGAACGTTGAGACTGTGTGAATATCCTCATTTGATTAGTTAGATGCTCATCAGTTTTGTGTTTCCTTCGAGATTCACCAGTTTGTGTTTCCTTCGGGATTCACCAGTTTTGTGTTTCCTTCGGATTCACCAGTTTTGTGTTTCCTTCGGGATTCACCATGTTTGTGTTTCCTTCGGGATTCACTAGTTTGTGTTTTCTTTGGGATTCACCAGTTTGTGTTTCCTTCGGATTCACCAGTTTTGTGTTCCTCCAATGTGGATTTCGTTTATACGGCGATGAATATAAGTGAGCACTAGATGGTCCTTGCAATGGACATTAACAGAGGCCACATATTCGTGTTCGATTCACTTCTGTCATACACATCAATGACAAAGCTGGTGAATTGGCTAGAGTCATTGACTGTCACAGTACCATCCCTACTTCATTACTATGATGTGGATTGTTCAAAGCCGGACCTATCCGCAGCCCGTTTGAAAATCTCGCGACCTATGAACATCGACATACAACACGGGTCACTTGATTGTGACATCTTTGCAATAAAATTACTAGAACACCTGGTGACTAGTGCTGATCCATCCATAATCACTCAGGAGAAGATGAGTGAATATAGGATGCAGTTAGCGTGTCAATTATGGGCGAACACTCCATATTTTTTTATGTGTATAGAACATGTATTTTTTATGTATGTAAAAACATTTGTTTTTTTATGTATGTAAAACATGTATTTTTTATGTACGTAAAACATGTATAATTGAACTACTGCTCTTTTCATTGTATCATTGTATCAATGGTATACATGTATAATTGAACATGTATTTTTTTATGTAAGTTCAAAGTTCAAAGTTCAATATCATAATTTTATCAGAACATGTATAATTGAGCTACTGCTCTTTTCATTGTATCAATGGTATGTAGAACATTATATCAAAGTTCAAGGTTCAAAGTTCAAACATTGAGAGAACAAGATTTTGAGAGAAAGCGAGATTGAGAGAGTATGAAGTTATTGTTTTTTGTTACAAGTATGAAGATTGAGAGAGTATGAAGATTGCTATTATAGAAATACTCCAACTTGTTATTGTTTTTTGTTTACAAGATGAAAGTACGAAGTATGAAGTATGAAGTGTTACAAGTATGCAGTATGATAAAGTATGAAGTATGTTACAAGTATGAAAAAGTATGAAGTATGTTATAAGTATGATGTATGAAAAACTGATCAATGGTATTTATAACAAATGAAATGTTATAAGTTAGTTATAAACTAAACTAGATGAGGGGTGCTTGTGTCACGGTCTCTGGCATTTTCAGCACGTCGCATGGTTGTAAGTGGTTCACTATAATTTTGACGGTTATGCCCATAATTCCCACATTGACCACATTTCATTTGTCTGCAAAATTCTCCTCTGGATGGTATTCTTCTCACTCTCTATCGCTCAACTTGTGCCACAAACTTCGGAGGAAGGATAATCTTTTCTACATATCCAGGAGGTCTCTTCCATTCAGATATGTGGCCAAGTGGATTTATAGGCCCCGCATACACAGTCATTAGAGAGTCCACTGTATAAAATCGACTGCAAAGACTTTGGATGGGTATATTTCGTTCCTTGGCAGCAACAATTGCATGCAAACACGGGATACCAAGTGAGTCGAATTCCTTACATGTGCATTCCTTCATGTGAAGATTGACAATACCGTCCAATCGATTATCTCACACGTGGAACCGATAACAATCAATAGGTTCAACCCGATATCGTCTGCCTTTATCGGCCTCACTTGCCAATCGAGTTTCACAGTAGTCAGAGTGCAATGTTGTTCGAGATGTCCAGTAAATCTTCCATTCATAGAACCATGATTGGAGCATTTCTCTAACATGTTCAATCAAGCATACTATGTGCAATAGGCGATACTCTTTAGTTAACGAATTGAAACACTATGCATTGTTGGATGTCATGTTATCATATCTTCGTTCTATTTGGTAAACCCGTGCCCACCTTTGAAGATCGATGTCTTCCAGATATTTTGTGATAGCACCATCTCGAAAATTAAGGAGTTCGTCCCATTTTGTTTGGAACTCTGTCATGCGAAATGCCCTTGCTGCATCTCTAAATATCCCAACAACTGTGCTATCCTTAAAGTTTGTAACAAGATTTTGTTCTATATGCCATGTGCACAATCCATGAAATGTCGTGGAAAAAATGCACGAATAGCATTGTTGATAGATACCGTCCGATCATAGACAAATACCAGATTATCGGGTTCTCCGATACTGCATTTCAAGTTTGACATAAACCATTTCCATGATCGATCGGTGTCATTGTCCACTATTACATATGATAGTGGGTATAATTGATTGTTCCCATCCATAGAAATCGTAACCAACATGGTGCCTTTGTATTTTCCTTTCAAGTGCGACTCATCAACAATAATACAAGGCCAACAGCTTACGAAACCTCTAATACAAGGCCTTAATGCCATAAGCATGTAATATGGAGTATGAGTATTCTAGAGTACCTCTAGCGAGATCATACGCTGCTTTCCTTCCACACCATGCTTTATCATAACTTATGTTCACGCCATAATCGCTCCTCATATCCTCAACGATATGACAAGGTTTATAAATATGTCTTATTCTCGTGAACTTATCTTTAATGAGCTGACTAACAACCATAGCAGTTGCTTGTCTATGGTCGTGATTCAGAATTCCAATGGAACATGTGTGCGAACTACAGTACTTTGTGATCTTGAATATATCAGACTCTTCCATTTTGACTACACGAAGACTCCACTTACACAATATATTTGACCGTAAACAGAGATTTGGTTAACTTTCTGACCTTAAATTCAAAAAAAAAATTGTTAATGGACAGAATAGATAATCTCATTTTCAAGTCCTTTTTGCTCAAAAATAGTTTACCATCTTCAACGTCCTCTGTCCCATATGAAGAGGTGCCAGACATAATCAACTTTTCCCTATGACTTGAAGACACAGATGGTGGAACCACTGAAGCTGCTGTAGAACGACGCACATCTCCATGATCACGATCCATTTCATTCAATCCTGTCGGTTGCTCATTCACATCCACTGAAGGATCACAACTGTGCTCTAGTTATCACAATCCATATATCGAATCTAGATGGTCTCTCATTACCAACAACTGAAGTACCGCCCAATTCTGAATTCAATCTTGCTCGATTAGTGCGGTCGTTGTCTAGTGATAATGTTGATGGTACAGGTTGGTAGACAATGGAATATCATCCTCTTCCTGACGAAACTGATATGATTCCTCGTATTGTCTGTCCACAGTCGTATCATCATAACTCACATTTCCAAACCCCATTCCAATATTTTCTTCCTGATTCGATTTCAACATTACAGCTAACTGAAGTTTACTAAGCTCTTCTCGCAAAAGAAGGAAGCGAACATCATCATCATTCCTTGTGTATTATGGAAGGGCTTCAAATTCAAGCTTATATTTAACTTTCAATAAAAGATCAAACTCTGAAGAACTGACATTTGTAATCCTATAAATGTGAGATTTAAGTTCTTCATACTTCAATGTATGAGGCAAAATGATTCATGTCAACTGTCCCCTAATATACGAACTTTCATTCTTATCCCAATCACCTCCATATCGAATAAGTAGCCACTTCTCTGTCATCCTACAAAGCAAGAGAACATTTTTCATAAGTTGTACAAGCAATTGAAGTATACTCTCGCTCTCTCTCTTAATCTCGCTCTTTCAATCTCGCTCTCTCTCAAAATCTCGCTCTCGCTCTCTATCAAAATCTCGCTCTCTCTTGTAATTTCGCCCTCTCTTTATCTCACTCTTTCTTAATCTCGCTCTCTCTCTTACTCTTACTCTCTCTCTTACTCTTGCTCTTTCTTACTCTCTCCCAATACAAAATTTCGTAATGTTATCTTTCTAGAAATAACACAACAAAAATAATTAAATACACTCACAATAATGAAACACCTTTCTGAAAAACTTGTTCCGTTCTGAAAAAGTCTCGTCTTGGAAATCCTCGTTCAAAAAATCTCCGTTCAACAAAACACCGTCGAAAACCAGACAAGCAATCACCTTTGAAATGGAGTTTAGAGTTTAAAGAAATCATCATTGTATTGTGTTTAGGTATTATTGATTTGATTTGAAGTTTCTGTCGTGAAAATTGTCAAATCATTCGTACACTGACGAGCAATCACATCAAATTAGGAAATTTCAAGTGAGAGCAAGAGCGTTTAATCAGACGAGAGCGAGATTTATCTCGTAAGGCTAGTGTAAGGGCAATTTACGTAATTTTGTATGGTGATGATATAGCCAATTGACATTATTTTTTAAAAATTGGTCATTTGACATTTTGGACCCAAAAATTGGGTCATCCGTACAAATTTTCCAATTATAAAGCTTGTGCTTACATTTCTCAACAAGTTGCCAAAAAGTCAAAGGCTTCGGATTTTCACCTAAAGGGAGACCCAAGTAAGTAGACGGCCAACATGGCCTCTTACAACCAAAAGTGGTTAGCATCCACTCTAAATCATCATCAGCAATATTAATGCCAAACAACTTATTTTTAGAAATATTAACTTTAATCCAGAAGCCCTTTCAAATATACTAACGAGGTCAAAAAGATTCTGTGAAGCAATGCAGTCCACGATGGAAAAAAGTAAAGTATCATTGGCAAATTGAAGATGGTTCAAAGAGAAAGATGACAAACCAATGGGGTGTATAGCAATAAGTCCCCTGGAGAAGCTATGGTGCATAAGATGTCTTAGACAATCTGCAACCAAAATGAAGAGGAAAGATGAGAGAGGATCCCCTTATCGAATACCACGAGTAGGAATGACCTTACCACAAAGACGCCCATTAATAATTAGCATTAGAGATGCACTTTCTGATCCACTATCTCTAAAGAGAGGACCAAAGCCTTTGGCCTATAACACAACATGCAGAAACATCAAATCCACAGTATCAAAAGTCTTTTCAAGATCCAACCTAAGGATCACTTGTGTGAAGAGAACTAATCATCATTGAGCTCATTATCCATCAAGGAAGCATCCAAAATTTGTCTATTAGTTACAAAGGCAAGCTGATTTGCAACAATGGTATAAGGAAGGACAAACTTCAAGCGGTTCGATAACACCGGAGCAACAATTTTGTAAGCACAAGAGATAAGGCTAATAGGGTGATAATCAAAAATTGATTTTGAATAAACCTTTTTAGGGATTAAACATATGAAGATACGTTAAAAGAACTTGAAGAATTCAGTTGTAAAGCCATCAAGACCCATAGATTTAGAAAAAACCAGAGAGGAAACAACACAAAAAATTTCCTCTCAGTGAAAGGTCGCTCTAGCTTGTGTATTGGAGATGGGAGACCAATCCACATTACTGAAGAGGTTCGAATAAAAATCCAAAAACTCGGACTCAATGTCCGTTGCAGATAACAAACTATGCCCATCTCTGGAAAGAATTTCAGCAATGGAATTTTTTCGCTTTCGAGCAACAATAATACGAATGAAAAAAACGAGTGTTCTCATCCCCTCTTTAAGCCATTTCGATTTATATCATTCATGCCAGTAAACATGCTCTTATGTGGTGAAGAGCTCAATTTGTTCACGGAGCTTGCACCTAGAAGAAACTTGTTCCAAAGTCAAGGGGTCGTGGTCCTCTAGGTTGTCAAGTTCCTTTAATTGAGACATAAGGGGAGGAACAATCGAAGCCTTTGGGCGTTCTGTCCTGTTCCAACGTCACAGAAAAAACTTTAGTACTTTTAATTTCAACATCAAACCATGGCCAAGGTGGGCAACACAGGGGTTATTGGACCACCAGTCCTCCACTATGGTTTTAAAGGAAGGAATCTGTAACCAAGTATTTTCAAAGCAGAATGGACATGGACCCCAAACAATATTACCTGAAGACAGGAGAAGAGAAAAATGGTAGTTCTGTCCAACCGTTTCAAAGACAAGGGACCAAACTTTTCAATACAACGATCAGTAGTTGGGAACCTATCCAATAGAGAGAGATACCAAGTACGACCCGAGCTGGACCAAGTAAACCGGCCATTACTAAGGGGAATATCATGCAACTGATAGTCCATTTTCCACTGGTCGAAAGCTCACATACTTGAGGAAACATAGTGGTCATGAGATTTTTCCCAAGTCCATGTAGTCATATTAAAATCACCAGCAATAACCCAACTATCGCCTCCTAAACTAACTAAGTTATCAAGCTATTGCCAGTAATCAGGTTTAAAAACACCATCAAAAGGACCATAAACAGAAGTAAGCCAAAAAGAAAATCCGTCGGCCAAGGAAAGATGCATAGATACAGTAAAAAGGCCATGGATAACCTCAAGAACAATGTAATCAGGTTCACTCCATAAAATAAGAATGTTTCAGATAAATCTAGGTGTTTTCCAGCCAATGAAAGAGGAGCTCCAAATAGATTTAATGAAAAAATAGTCAATTTTGTTAAGAACTTATTTGACAATTAGCTATTGTTTAGAGCTTTTCTGCTCTAGCAAATATAATGGATAAACCAGATCTGCTTGAAGACTTCTGGTGGCTTTGTTTTGGATGTGATGTGTGCCTTTCAGTTCTACAAGATTTCCTGGTTGTTTGAGTGTAGAAGTCATAAGCTTGTAAATGGCGACGTTCTATCAAAATCAGTGTGTTTAAAAAATTACGTGTTCTTCAACAGCTCATGTTTGCTAGGTGGAGTTATAGCCAAAGGAAGTTCTTTTGTAACTACTCTTTGTCTATGATCTTTTGCCATTGATAAGCTATTATAACCTTTTTGGGGATGTTTTCAACCTCTTGTCCTTAAGTTCTGCTTACTGTCTTCTCATTTTAATGGATCCTTGTTTCTTATCTTTAAAAAAAGGTATTTGCACAAATAACATAATATGAACTATATTTTTTCAAATTTGGCAAGAAGTTTAAAGTTGTAAAATAATGGCAACATCAAAACATCACTCCAATATAAAACATAATAAGAAAAACCTATTCCTTATTTACTTTAGGAAATAAAAAAGTTATTCCATTTTTAAAAGTACTTAACATGTTTCTGCTATACACTACAAATTTCTGTACAGAATTGTTACTTTTCACAAGATAAATTATTTTTACTTTATTTTTCTTTTCCAGAATGTTTTTCCTCTATGCAAAATGTGGAAATATTAGAAAAGAAACATTGCTTGATAATTTTTTTAGAAATAAACAATAGAGTGGTTATCGAATAAGCAAGATTTTAAAATGAGTAGGAGATGAACAAAGATGACAAAATCCTTCTTCAACGTAAAAACATTTCGTAAAGTTTGTTGTATATTAAATTATTTAATGGACATCATGTGTGTTTCCTTAACGATGTTTGTATGTACAAGATTGAAGATATTTTAATTGTTTTAAAATCGTTCTCAAACATGTACCCGTCACTCAAATTAGATAAACTAAGTAAATATTAAATTTGATTTTCACCTCGGCTGAACCAAAAGATTTTCTACCAAATAAAACCTCGTGATTTGAATAGGCATCCTTTATTTACTATTCGAAAGGGTCACAATCTTCCCACACACTTAACAAAAACAACTACAGAACACGGTGCAAACAACCCATATGAAAAGAACAATATAACCAACAGAGAGCAGCTATAACTATTAACACCCCAACACAATACAAAATACAAACATAATAACTGATATCAATCACCACAAAAAGAACAACTACTTATCCTTGCTGCCTGAAATGAATTTCTTTTCTGCACCTTCTACCATAAACATGGAGGTTTAACAGATTCCAGATTGGCCAACTCCTGAGATTATCTGGCTTTCTTCTACCGTACCTGCTGCATCAACAGTGCTTATGCCTTAAATTATTTATATTCAACTGATATTTTTTCGTAGATTTAAATTCTTAAATCATCACTCATTTCCCTCTGTTCTTTTTTGTCAACCAAACAAAACGGATACGAAAGTTCATAGTGAAGGAAGCATAATATAATTCATCAATCTCAGTCCACCCAACGCAGAAACAATATTTTCTGTCTCACCCAATGCAGAAACAATATAAGCTAACCGTTTGGATACCGTAATGTGTTTATATACTGTAATGTAATAAAAAAAAACCCATGTTTAAATTGAACGTTTGGAACCGATTCCTTAATTACTCACACATCCTAACACCCCTTATCCCACTTCTCAAACAACCCCTAAAAGTGAGCTCCTATCACAGTTAAGTGTAGAAAAAGATCTAATGGCTCTATAAAGTCAATAATATGCAACTGTTCCAAAAAAACCTCACACAAAGAAACGGAAGGGGCAAGGGGGCAAGGAATGTTAACCCTCAACATCAATTACAATTTCACTGATCAATTACAATTTTCACTGACCACCTTATAATAATGAGACTATCAAGCCAATCTGGAAATCTTAGGTTTCTATCAGTTCGTATAAAAATCATCCTTAGAAATTCCCATTATTGCATTTTTGTGTTGCAGCTTAAAATGTTACAGCACACTTTCATCTTCATCCCTCACAACAGTTAATCTTAGTCGTCAATAGTGCTGAAATACCAGTTCAATTACTCACCATCACTTCAGTTAGAAACGACTTAACGTCTTCAGAATTTGATATACAAGGAATTACCAGCATGAGCAGTTAAAAGGCATCCTCAGATTATGGAAACAGAGCATGCATGAAGTAGAACAAGAGTCGAGCCGAAAACTCAAAACTCAAAAGCATCAAACCGTCCCACATGAACACAAAGACAAACTGGAATGATCAGAAAGCCATGAAGACACACAATGCAATACACCATTCGGATGTTCATTACACTAGAAAGTAAAGTACAGATTCACATAAACAAAAACAACATTTCGAGAAATCAATTTTTATTTAACAGCAATAATAGGGCCTACAGGCCGCTGTTTCCAAGTACAGATCTTCAACCCATTAACATTCAGAAAGCATTCAAAGAAAGACAATCATCAAGACCCAACAACATCCACCACCATCTAGAAACCACCACGGAGACGCAGGACGAGGTGAAGGGTAGATTCCTTCTGAATGTTGTAATCAGCGAGAGTCCTTCCATCCTCTAGCTGCTTCCCAGCGAAGATCAGCCTCTGCTGATCCGGAGGAATGCCTTCCTTGTCCTGAATTTTAGCTTTCACATTATCAATCGTGTCAGAACTCTCCACCTCCAAGGTGATGGTCTTTCCGGTCAAGGTCTTCACAAAGATCTGCATCCCACCCCTAAGACGAAGCACCAAGTGCAAGGTTGACTCCTTCTGGATGTTATAATCAGCCAAAGTCCTTCCGTCTTCCAGCTGCTTTCCGGCGAAGATCAGCCTCTGCTGGTCAGGTGGGATTCCCTCCTTGTCTTGGATCTTAGCCTTGACGTTGTCAATGGTGTCCGAACTCTCAACCTCTAGGGTGATGGTCTTTCCGGTCAACGTCTTAACGAAAATCTGCATACCACCACGAAGACGCAACACAAGGTGGAGGGTGGATTCCTTCTGGATGTTATAATCGGCAAGGGTACGACCATCTTCTAGTTGCTTCCCGGCGAAGATAAGTCTTTGTTGGTCTGGGGGAATTCCCTCCTTGTCCTGGATCTTTGCCTTGACGTTATCGATGGTATCAGATGATTCAACCTCGAGGGTGATGGTTTTACCGGTCAGGGTCTTAACGAAAATTTGCATGCCACCACGAAGACGTAGGACAAGGTGAAGGGTAGACTCCTTCTGGATGTTATAGTCGGCCAAGGTACGCCCATCCTCGAGTTGCTTTCCGGCGAAGATTAGACGCTGCTGGTCTGGGGGAATGCCTTCTTTGTCCTGGATCTTGGCCTTTACGTTGTCGATGGTATCAGATGACTCGACCTCAAGGGTGATAGTCTTCCCGGTCAGGGTCTTCACAAAAATTTGCATGCCACCCCGAAGACGGAGGACCAGGTGGAGGGTTGACTCCTTCTGGATGTTATAGTCGGCCAAGGTACGACCATCCTCGAGCTGCTTTCCGGCGAAGATGAGACGCTGCTGATCCGGAGGAATTCCTTCCTTGTCCTGGATCTTGGCCTTGACGTTGTCGATCGTATCAGACGACTCAACCTCGAGGGTGATGGTCTTGCCGGTTAGGGTTTTAACGAAGATTTGCATCTGCAAGAGAAGGAAAACATAAAATTAAAACCTCCTTTCACGAAAATCACAAGAACCCTACAGTAGATCTAAACCAAAAACCCTAAATCAGAAGCCTCAAACATCCCAATCCTTATCCAACAAATATCATATCATTCAAACACTCAAATCGGGAGATAGGAAACATAAACGAAGAACCGTGATAAGAACAAAGATCCAGAAAACGCATCTAAATCACAACAAGTGCAGACTGAAAAAACGAAGAAAGAAAATCAAAGACGAACCTTGAAAGAATTGAATTTGATCGATACAAAGAACAATTAACGAAAACTGAATGAAAGGAAATGGAGCCGAAGAGCTGTATTTATAGCTGGACGAGAAGGGCAATTTCGCCAGTGCGGTAAAAATATAGTATGACGAAGGTCCAGTAGATGGATGACACGTGTAATGTAGGTGTCAAACAATTTAGGTAGGCTACAAAACAAGTTGGAAATAGTGGTGGAGGTAAACGGCCCTCTATGGGAAGCGATAAGAACGATGCCAAAGGGCAAAGACCATGCAATCTCTCCAATAATGCATTTCGAATATTTACTTCTTTTTTTTTTCCCTTTTTTTATTCAAAGGCGGGGTAGTTGAAAATATATATATAGATATTTATTGAATTGTAATTTATATCATTGATTTTATTTTAGGAAAAATTGAAATATGGAGTTTTTGTTTTAGAATATGTGATATTATTATACAACAACAAAGGGATCTCACAGCTCGAGATCAAGGCATCAAAGAAATAAAGTCATGACAACAAAACCAAACAAAGCTAACAAGATAAGACTAAAACTCCCAAACCACTAAGGAGAAAGCCAGAGAGAAGAAACCAAAACCCTATAAACTAGGGACAACAACAAAACAAAAAACAACAGCAAGTTCATAAAGAAGAAACAACCATAAATGCACTAGATAAGACCAAGAAGATCAACTTGCCAAAAAGCAGCTTGAGCACGAACCATAGAGACCATAAGGTGAAACATAGTAGACACGGGCCTCGATTGACCTCCATGCAGCCGCCAATTATTACGCACCCCTTACTCGACCCCACTCGGTACAACCAACTCAACTCGACATCTCAACCCGCAACCCGACAAGACGAACTCAATTGACACAACACCAGACCACACTTCTCTCCCAAACCCACACTCAAAAAATAAATGATCCCGCGACTCCACACCTCCTCCACACAGAAGACACCCCCTGACAACACACCCCAACTCCTCAACCAATATCGCATACCCAGTCTGTCCCTCATAACTAACCACGCACAGAAGGAGTGACGTGGAATACCATCCCCGTCCACAAAATACCAGCCTAAGACACTTTAGGACAATGATGACGCAAACTCTCCCACACACTATCGATAGAAACCGACCACTAGCATCCGACACCCAAACTCAATAATCCTCCCCCTCACCCTAGGCCCCACTGCCTGAATAAGATCCCAAATCTTAAGCAACTCCCAAGACACTGTAGGCCACCTCCAACCTCCCTCACCATCCATGAACTCCGACAACCGCACCTTCAAACTACTCCCTGCATCATAAACTACCGTAGACCCATATGAATCCAAAATCGCACCCTCCGGCAGCTAAGGATCCCACCAAACAAAACAAAACCGTCCATCGTCGACCATCAAAAGAACTAGATGCTTGAATCTATCTCTACTTCGCAAGATAACCCTCAAGCACCAAGACCTCTCAACCTCACTCTAAACAACCCACAAAGACTGCCCCATACGAAATATAGAGTTTTTTTACCATTGCACTATCATATGATAATTTAATCCATCATTTCTTAATTCTTGTTTGTCCATTACAATTTACACTTCAAAACTTTTAATTTGATCCATGATGTATTTGTAAACTTGCGATTTTGATATTAATATCGATATTTAATTTTAAATGATAAACCAAAAACTTAAGTTATCATAATATTTTAATCATTTAATTCATATCAAAACTTCGTCGTGATTTCTAAATATTTTTAATTGTAATTAAAAATTTTCAATTTAATTTAAAATGTTCTTTTTAAACTTTTATTAATGTCACTTCAATAATAATAACAATAATATGTTTCTAATTTACAAATAAATATAAATATAAAATTTTAAAAAGTTAGAACTCATCAATTGAATTAAAATTCATGAGTGTAAAATTGTAACAAATCACATAATTGATTAAACTAAGAAACAAATCTATCATAATTTATCAATTTTTATAAATATTGAGAATTTATATAACATTCTTTTAAGGTTTCATTTGTTTTGTATTTGTTTGTAGTACAATAATTACAAAATCTATCCCTAAAATATGGTGAGAGTCGCAATTTATACCATTAAACTTTTTATTTTCAAAATTAAGCCCTCAAACTTATATGAATATTAAAATTAGTTAAATTGAATATGACTCACATAATCAAATAAATTATAACATTTGTATAAGTTTGAGGGTTCAAATATTATCATGTGTGGGTTCAATTTCTACTATTATGTCTAATTTCACGTAGAAATTTAGGAGCTTAATTTTTACAATTGAAAGTTTAATGGTATAATTGCAACTACTATTCCACTTTAAAGGTGGATTTTGTAATTTATAAAAAAAAATTATAAGATTTTTTGAACAACTATTTGGAAAAAAACAAAAAAACAAAAAAGCAAAAACAAAATGAAACATATTTGACACGGCTTTCACTTGATTCTTGACGCGGGCCCTAACACGCAGTGTTTCTATGGGCGGCTAATGACGTTCATTTGCAATTATCTTTTTTCGAAAATATTAGTACATCTTTAATTAACTTTCTCAACAGATTAATTAATTTTTTTTAATAAAACAAAATAATTAGCTAAGATTTTTTTTTTCTCTCAATCTTCAAATTTTATCGTGCCTCTTGGCATACCACAATATTAACACTATTTACCATTATATAAGTCTATTTAGTTGTTTGAAATTAATTGGAAAAACTTTTTTTTAGTTCTAAATTTGAGTAATGGATGCATTTGATTTGGTCCATAAATTTTCAATTTGTTCATTTTAGTCTCTATTTTATATGGACATATTGATAGATAAATAATCAGAAGACGTTCGAATTCTCCAATCTTATGCTACAAAAAAAAAAAAAAAATATCAACCCCTTTAAAGAAAAAAAAATGTTTGCAAAACAACCAAGTTTCTTTAATTTGATTAAATTTAATAAAATAAAAGCAAGTGGTGTTTACTTCTTTGCAAACCTATGTTGAGGCCTTATCTTCTGGCAGACCACAGATTTGGACATACAATGAAGAGGCGGCGCGTGCGTGAATACAATTATTGATTAGACGTGTTACTTTCCTTTTTAATTAAGTTACATAATTGACACGTAATCTGATGCAATCATATTATTAAATAATGTAGGTCTCGTCTCATATAAAAATTACTTTTTATCAATTATGGAAAAGATTATTATAGGTAGGGATAATTAAACAATAATTCTATTTTGAGAGGATAAAGGGCTTGGTTGGGTTGTCCAACTACTCTACATATTTGGCGGTCCTTGTGTTGGTTTTACCCAACGTTCGAGATATTCGAGTAAAATATTGATCTCTCGATTGTATGAAAATATCGATGACTTTGATTGTTGATGAAAATTTTGAGAAAGATTATGAAAATTATTAGAGGTTGATGGAAATTATTATAACTAGTTAATGAAATTTTGATTGTGACTTAAGTAGATTATAATTAACTATTTTTAATCATATATTTTTTTTAAAGTAAGACAACATTTAGATATCTATTGTAAATGTTTGTGTAAATCACTACAAGAAAATAGCTTTTAGTGACGAATAAAATGTGTTGCTAAAAGCGAAAAAACACCACTAAAAGTATTAGCAACGCGTACAGGCGTGTCGTTGTGAATGTCGTAGTAGTTGCGTACTTAAAAATTTTAGTGACGTATTTTAGTACGCACCACTAAAACACGACTTTTACAGACGCTAAAGTGTTACTAAAAGCGTACTTTTAGTAACGCAACGCACAATTTGTTTCTATTTATTTTATATAGTGACGTGAAGAGTTTGTCTCTAAAAGTTAAGTTTTAGCGACGTATAAGACTACTGGTAAATGTGAATTTCTGGTTCTCTCATTACAAGCATCTTTTGCGACAGTGACAAGCGTCAGTAAAAAAACACGCTAAAAGTATTTTATTGAATAAAAAAATAATGCTCAATTTAATATGTGAACCTGTTACAAAATCTAAAATGTAATAATCTTTTAAACATTTTAAGAATTGATTAGTCATTTTAAATTAAAACAAAAAATTATAAATGAAGATGCACTCATTCCCAAACATCAAAACCCAACTTGATCACAAGTTTGGATGACAAAAATCCCAATGTAATATCAACCTATTTCAATCATTTCCTAAATAAGCTCAAAGTTATATCAATCAAAATTAGTGCCAACACTAGCTATCACAAGTTTACATAACATAAATCGCAATATAAAGTATATTTGAAGCACAAAAGATCAATTTGAAACAAAAATATAAAATATCCCCAAATTCATTGCATTTTCATTTAGATTGAACTTTGTGAAATCTCGTACTAGCTTGTCACCATCAAGACATAAAATCTGGCATATAAAAATTGAAATTTGTGAGCACATTAGAATAACAAATTGAAGTAGGGGGACATAATTACATTCAAAAAATATAATTTATTACAAATTATATGAAAACTTGCTCAATATTGCAAAAGTAAACAAACCTCATTAACATAGAAACTATTATAAAATGACCAGCAAAATAACTAGGGGAGGGGGGTTGAGTTGCCAACCTTATTAAGATTTCTTCAATTACGACTTGTTGTGATTCAACTACACTTTGCAAATGTGCAACTTGAGCATTTGTTTCTTTAGCATGCTGATAACTTGCATCATTCCTAGCATTTCTTGGTTTGGTCCCCAACCTTTTCCCTTCACATGCCCCGACCGTTTACCCAACACTTGTTCACAGATTTCTCTATCTTCAATCGGTGCATCTGCTTCTTCTGGAGTTGTTTTTAATGCCATCATATTATTTATAAGATAAATATGCCATAGCATTATTATGGTCTAAAATAAGAAAGAAAATATATAAACACAAATGTTTACTTACTTATTTATTTTTTGCCGCATTATTCACCCATCTCTTCTTTGCATTAGAATGACCGTACTTAACTAATTTAATATCACTTAACTCCTTACCAACTTCTAAGTGCCACCTCTACGAGTGAATGCAAGAGCAACTCAGGCTTTAGTATTTGCCTCAGAGATGCGCTTAAAGTCTTCTCTTTCCCATCGATCACATAAACGATTCCAATCTAAATCTCTTGCCACTCGTTTTTCGCAGTATTTTCGTACTTCAGCTAGAGAGTTATACTGTTTGTATGTTTTGTGTAAAGAATAATGGAACTCTCTATGTAGTACATTCATCTCATGTTCAAGATAATCTTGTACTACGAGGTAATCCAAATCCAAAATGAAGTAATTCTAACATTGAAGAACAAATCCTGTTAGTTTCCAATTTATCTAAAAGAAGTATTTTGTATTTTAAAAAATACAATTAACTAATTGACTTACCGAAAGTCCGTCTATTATCTCCCTCTTTACCTCTCTAGAGACATATGATCATTTATCATATTGAAGAGGTACTATTCCATGTACCTCTTTTCCAATGGTAAAATTCAACTTGGATGAGTCCTTACAAATAGGTTTCTAATCTTCAAGTTCAATTTTGATTGAAATGCGACCATTTTTTTTGACATACTTCTCAATAGCAACCCCTCTAGTTGCTCCTTAGCCTTTTGTTTGAGTCCCAAATCCTTCATAAGAAATATGAAATATTAGTATATTTAAGGTTATAAGAAATTTGAATATTTATGCATAGAAATTAACATACCTTGAACATTTGAATTTATCAAACCAACTTCTTGTTCGCTAATAGAATCTCATTATTGTTGTTTACTTGTGAGACATTTGAGGTGGACCTACTATGATTTCCAGGTTCAATACTTCTCGACGACATCCTGTAACATAACAATAAAAGAAAAAATAATCCAAGGTTCATATACATATAATGTAAGTTTAAGTAGTTATGTAAAACCTTACAAATAGTTTTCTGTGTCACTGTCATAATCTTCATCACATAGTGATGTGTTTGAATGTGTGCTCATTGACTCATCGCTAGAATGATTGAAATCAAAATCTTCTTCATTACTTTGTACAAGTAAATCTACTTGATCTTCAATAGTCAAAGGCTCAACATCTTCTCTATTAAATGTTTGTGAATCAAGATTATCTTCGACTCGAGGATAACATGTAGGTATGGTTACATCTACAGTTACCTTTATTTCATCACTTTCAAGTTTTGAAATATCCCACACATTTTTCTATTGAAATTATTGAACAACTTTCTAGTCTTTACCAAGTTTGTAATTATCTAAGTAGAATACTTGTACAACTTGACTTACAAGGATGAATGGCTCATCTTTGTACCATCGGTAATGAGTATTTATCGATGTAAAGCTATCAGCTATCTTAATTCGACCTTTTCGTGAACTGGTATCATACCATTCACACTTAAAAAAGTTAATTGCCTTCATACAAATGTATTGTAGACTTATTATTTCATGTAATTCACCATAGAAAATGATTTTTCGAGATTCATCATCACCAGTCACCGTAACTCCACTATTTTGCGTGGTCTAATGAATCAAACTACATTTTCTATATACCCATTATAAGATCGAGCAAAATCATTTGGACCACAAGCAAGAGCATACAAATCATCGGATATCATTTTATCACGATGTAACCTTTGGGCCTAATCATAAAAGACAATGTTTAGGTAAAATAGAGTTATCTAGCTTAGAGGTATTATCACGCTCAAGAGCGTATCTTTGTTTTGAACCATGTAGGGAATTGTAGTTATTGCCTCTTATGCAAATCAACATGTCCATTATTTAATTCAAGTACTCTCATATGCTCCCTATACTTTGTAAGTTAGTTTAATTTTTCCATTTATATTACAGATATAAAAATGAGTGTTATAAGCGTCATGTACTGAAGATAAGGTTCCACTTCATCACATTTGTTTAGAGTATACCAATGTGATTTCTCTAACTCATCAGAAGTTAATTGTCAAAATTGGCCACCACCTAACCATCGTATATGTCCAGCAAAAACTGATAATCCACTATTGCTCTTATCATCATCAATGTTATCATTATTCCGATCACTTCTATTAAACCTTGTTTCAATTCCATGTAAAGACATAGAACAAATGTTTAAAGATCCATTTATGATGTAAGTCTCAGCAATTGAACCTCCTGGTCGAGCTCTATTTCTAACATATTGTTTCAAATATCACAAACTCCTAATACATAATATCGAAAGCATATGTATTAAAAGCCTATAATTTAAACGTGAGATTTAAAGAATATAAGAGAATTTACATACTTTTCAATTGGATACATCCAACTATATCCAACAAGGCTAATAATTTTTGCTTCCTATGGCAAATGGACAACTAAATGGACCATTACGTCAAAAAATGCTGGTGGAAATATCTTTTCTAACTTACATAGGATGAGTATTATATTAGCTTGCATTTTTTCTAATTTTGGTATGCTCAAAGTTTTTTTACATAGACCATGGAAGAAATTAGACAACTCTGATATAGTTGTATAAATATCCTTGCATAGATATGACCGAATGCCAAGTGGGAGAAGTCTTTGTAATAAAACATGATGATAACGGTTAGAAATGCACGTTATTACAGCACAAATAAGTAAAACAATGAGGGAATGTGACAGTAAAAATATATAATATCATGTCCAAAAGCGTTAAACTGAGAAAATTGAGATCGCATGCGTCCATCACATAAAAGTAGCTAATTTACTTATTTTGTGCAGGAAAAATGCGTTGGCACAAATGAAATTGCGATCTAAGGAATTAGGCGCCGCGCGCATCGAAAGATTGCAATCGCAAAGTCATGCGATTGTATGCGATCGGAGAAGTTGCTCAAGAAGGTGGTCGCATAAAGACTGCGCATCAAGGTGACAGCATAATAAATCATGATGGGACGGAAAGCTGATGACGATCAAATCCAAATTTAGTTGACAAGTTGTTAACACCACACTGTAGCAAGTACACTAAACTTTCGGTGACCTTTAATCGGTGCATCAGAGCAGGAGATTTAATGACTGTTCATCATTACAATCATTAGAGATAAAAGCTGTTTCACCTTGAGTTCTATAAATATCGGAAGCCACCATTGTAAAAGGGGTTAACAAGTAGATGATATAGAAGATAAATAGCGTTAGTCTGTTCATAATCATTCTTATACTTAGAAGACAGAGACGGGCGAAAAGAAGAGGACGCCAAGAGATCATTCCCGGACAAGTCGAAAGACTGTCGGGAAGCGTTACAAAAGGAGAGAGGACCAACACATGTGAAAGCAAGGATATTCATCTGGGCAGAGTTGGAGTGAAAAGACAGTGTAAAAGGCCACGGGAAGCAAGACATTGCTACCGGGCTTCTTATCTTTACATTCTATTGTTATTCTGTATTCTGCATTTAATTTATAAACAATGGAAATCTCATTTCAACTTATGTTCAATCTCTCCATACTTCGCATGAGTAGCTAAATTTTCGAATGAGTACTTAGCCAGCATGACCTAAGATGTACACTTATGCGATCATTTTGTCTTATGTATGCGTCATTCACCCTTTAGAGATACTTGAGAGAGTAGTCTAAAGATAGAATCTAGACTTGAGAGAGTCAGATTAGAATCTAGGCTTGAGGGAGTCAGATTAGAACTGCATAAGCAAGAGATAGAAACTTAGACATAAGTTCTTTTTGCTATTACGCGTCGCACGCACCTTAGAAATAGGATATGATAGTATGCGGTCACCTTGTGTATGTGTGCATCATTCATCATCACATAGACAAGAATAGAGGCTTAGACATAAGTCCTATCAACATTTTCGTATACATCGCATGCGGCCTAGAAATAGGAATTATGGCATTTTCATTGAGAGATGACATGTTGT
The DNA here is from genome assembly GCF_009727055.1 of Benincasa hispida. Taxonomy (NCBI): domain Eukaryota; kingdom Viridiplantae; phylum Streptophyta; class Magnoliopsida; order Cucurbitales; family Cucurbitaceae; genus Benincasa; species Benincasa hispida. The sequence continues at coordinate 10,848,412 of NC_052351.1, read as the reverse complement.
TGTTTGTGTGTAGCATGATCCCATAACTTGTACGTAACCTTAGAAAGTGTTAGCTAAACCCCTTCTTAACCCTTTTATGACATACTCATTGTAACTCTCGATTTCATCAACTCTTTACTCGAACTCCGTCGCATAGGAAATCTACTTAACCAAAAACACCATCAACTTATTTATTTTCACCATCGCAAAGGAATCAAATTTACTGTTGCATGTTAATTCAGTAATCTCTGTGTTTGACCCTGGACTTACCAGGAAACCTAGTGAGATTTATACTTGAGTCTTATTAGAAAAACTTGCATGTGAAATGCATAACACATCACCGCAACTCATATCATAATCGCATCACCATTTACAACACATCACATGACAATCATGACTTTTTAAACCAGAGATTATTCCCTTATTCACATTTACACACCTGGATATATTGGAAGCAAAACCATCAAGAAACTTCACAAATTGCAAGAATGTACAAAAGTTTACTTTTTCAACAGTATTTAATGTGTAAAATGCATGAGGCTTGACACGTTTATTTTCGATTTCTTGTATGTGAAACCCCTTTTTTATATTCAAGTTAGCTAAATCCTCACGAGCTTTAATGGTGTCTTTAGTCTTCCATTCGATGTTCAATATAGTACCCACCAAATTATCACATATGTTTTTCTCAATATGCATCACATCAAGTTTATGACGTAGTTTAAGATTTTTCCAATAAGGAAGATAGAAAAAAATGCTTCTTTTAGTCCAATTGTGCTAGCTAATTATCCTTTTTCGTTTGTTATCACGTTTTGTGGGATTCTTACCGAGCATAGGAAACTTATTGAATTCAATTGATTTATAATATCTTGTCCAGATAATATATTCGGAGCTGCTCGCATTTCTTGTTTTCCATCATGTTGCTTATTTTTGCGCCAAGCCTGAGTTAAAGATAGATACCGACGATGTCCCATATAAAAAATTTTGCTCTTTAGTCCCATTAAGCTTGTATCAACATTGCAAACTGGACATGCTTTATAACTTATAGGTTGTAAATGGATCTACAAGAGGAAAATTGGTGTAGATGGAAAGGTACAGATCTTTAAAGCTAGACTTGTGGCAAAGGATTATACCCAGGTTGAGGGAGTGGACTATGAAGAAACTTTCTCACCTGTTGTCATGTTAAAGTCTATCAGGATTCTCTTGTCCATAGCCGCATATTATGACTATGAGATATGGAAAATGAACGTCAAGACTACCTTTCTGAATGGTAATCTTGAAGAGACCATCTACATGAATCAACCAAAAGGATTCATTGAACAAGATCAAAAGAAAATGGTTTGCAAGCTTAATTGGTCCATTTATGGACTGAAACAAGCATCTCGATCTTGGAATATAAGAGTTGATATTGCGATAAAATCTTATGGCTTTGATCAAAATATTGATGAGCCTTGTGTTTACAAGAAAATCATCAACAACTCAGTAGCTTTTTCGTGTTATATGTGGATGATATCCTACTCATTGGAAATGATGTAGGTTTTCTGACTGATGTAAAGAAATGGCTAGCCGCCCAATTCCAAATGAAATATTTGGGAGAGACACAATTTGTTCTAGGGATCCAGATTAAAAGGGATTGTAAGAACAAAAGGTTGGCCTTGTCTCAGGCATTGTATATTGACAAGATGTTTGTCAGATATTCGATGCACAATTCCAAGAAAGGCTTATTACCTTTCAGGCATGGAATTGTATTGTCTAAGGAACAGTGTCCTAAGACTCCACGAGAGGTTGAGGAAATGAGACGAATTCCCTATGTATCGGCTATTGGTAGCCTTATGTATGCAATGTTATGTACTAGACCTGATATTTCCTATACAATAGGGATTGTCAGTCGATATTAGTCCAATCCAGGATTAGATCACTAGATGTCAGTCAAAATGATCCTCAAGTATCTTCGGAGAACAAGGAACTATATGCTCGTGTATAGAGATAAGAATTTGATCCTTATAGAATATACAGACTTTGACTTTCAGATTGATCGGGATTCTCAGAAATCTACATCAGGGTCGGTGTTTACTCTGAATGGAGGAGCTATAGTATGGTGAAGCATCAAGCAAGGATGCATCACAGACTCCATTATGAAAGCCGAATACGTAGCTACTTGTGAAGTTGTGGCCGTTTGGCTGAAGAAGTTCCTTACAGATTTGGAATTTGTTCCAATTATGTCTTTGCTTGTCACACTTTATTGTGATAATCGTGGTGCTGTGGAAAATTCTAAGGAACCTAGGAGTCACCAAAGATGCAAGCACATAAAGCAGAAATATCATTTGATTCGGGAGATTGTGCATCGAGGTGACGCAGCTATCATGAAGATTGCTTCAGAGCACAACGTTGCTGATCCGTTTACAAAGGCTCTCACGACTAAAGTGTTCGAGGGTCATCTAGAAAGTTTGGGTCTACGGGATATGCGACATATTGTCTAGGGAAAATGAGAGATGTTATTGGGGTATAGTGTATGCCTTAGTTTATTATGATTTTGTACTTTATTTGTATTGTACATTAGGCTCTCTAAGCTTTAGGACAAGTAGGAGATTATTGGGATTGATGTCCTAAATCTCTTGTAATCTCGTAGTTTGTAAACTTTATACAAACATATTGTTGTTAATAAAATAAGCGTTATTTTATAAGCATATACTCAATCCAATAAACTAAGATCCGAGATTATTTCATGTAATTTAAACAAGTATGTAGAGATATATAAGTAGATCTTATTTAAATAATAAACTAAATGGTTTGTAGTAGATGGATAAGTTTGGGTATCTTATCCTAGTGACACTACAGACACGACTCGCTTTGTAGGTATTACAAGTATTGTAAAATGCTACAAATAATCTGATCCTGATAATTCATGTGGATACATGTGAGCGGGGGTATCTTATACAAAGAGTTTGTATAAGATCGGACTACGAAATAATTAGTCCCTTTATATAACACCGTTAATAATAGAGACTTACATTTCACTAGGATGACCATAAGTGACATGACCTGAATCTTGAATGAGTTGTGAATTCTTGCTCATAAAGGCGATCTTTTGATTTTGTATGGGTGAGAGTAGCCAGATTTCCAACTCAACAAGACTACCATTTTGGGGTTTCGTCTGACGGGGAGCTGGGAATACAGCTATACGAGACGAAATTCACTCCTTCCTCGATGCAGGAGCAAGTAGATAAATTGCTCCCTTAAGGACTGATTCCAGGACTTGAACATAGTGGCCACACCCTCTCCTAGCTCGAGAGGGACTTGGTCATAATTGGACTATGACTTATTGTTCATTAGAGGGATCAATGGTACTTAAGGAGTTAGGTGTAACTATAGAGGCAAAACGGTATTTTTGGCCCAATTGTACTTACGAGCAATATGTGAAGGGTTATTGCACTGTTGATTGGTTATATCCAATGAACACAAAAATTTATCTATAGTGTGAAGAGTGCAGTTGTCGGTCTTTAGGGGAATGACTGGCAGTTAATAGATGTTGGGTAATTTAATTAATGAGTTTAATTAATTATCCGAGTACCGTTGGGGCTTTAATCTACAAGTCCATAAGGTCCCCTTTGTAGCTCAACAGGGATTTGCTTGAAAATTTTTTTTGATTTAATTTGAAGTTTTCAAATTAATTGAGGGAATTAATTATATATGATATAATCAATATAATGTATTTGATACATTATAATATAAGGTAATATGAGAGGAATTTGATTATGATTCAAATACTAATTATATGAATGAGATTCATATAAATATGATTTATATTAAATACCATAAATAAATTGAGAGGAATTAAATATTTGAATGATTCAAATATTAACTATATGATTGAGTTTCATATATATAAATATGATTTATATTAAATGTCATGTATTGTTGAGAGAAAATATATCTATAGGATATATTGTATTTGATACAATATGTAACTATAGATTATATGTTCTATGGGATATAACATATAGTTTATGTACATATAATAAGGTTGTTATTATATGTATAATTATTATTAATGTAATTTTATTAAATTAATGGAGGGATTTACGACTTCTTTTCCCACTAATTTCTTTTAGTCATATACGCGGAGTGAGTGAGAGAACATGAGTTGGTTAGATTCATCTTCTTCCTTGAAAACATTGAGAGAAAGAGTTTTCTCTGGAGAAAAAAAAAACTCATAGAGAAGAAAAGTTTTTCTCTTCCTTCTATTCTCTCCATCTCCTTCCCTCTTCCAAAGCCCTAAGGCAGAGCCCACAACTCCTGCCATTCTCAATCCCTAAAGAGAATACAGGAGGCTCCCGTTGGTGGTGTCCTGTTTGGAGAAGAAGGTCCATTCGTGACTTGTTCGAGGGATTCTTGAAGAAAGTGTTCTTCAAAGGTAAGGGTTTCTGAAACCCTAAGTTTTCCTTTATTTGTTGCATGCTATAATTTATGTAAATACATATCTTGTTCTTGTTTTACTGTAAAACTTAAATTCAACAAAAAATGGTCGATCTTGCTTCCGCTCAAGGATCTCTCCTCAGTTAGAGTTCCTTCACGTCTTGCACCCTATGTCCCCAGCTATCTTCCCGGTATTACCCCTAAAATGGGAGGCTTATTGAGTTGGCACTGTTGAGTCAACCCTTACCCATGCAAATCTAAAGATAATCCTGAATAATCAGGAGTTCATAGTTAGCTTAGAATTAAGGTCAAGTTATCTAAGTCATCGCTTTGAAATAGTTAGTTTTAAACAGTAAACAATGTTATAAAGTAAGAATGACTTAATTCTTGGTCTTACCTTATGCAAACTCATTGCATAGGATGCCCCCTCCTCATGTCAATACATGAACGAATCAGGATCACTTCATTTGTAGCAATTTACAACAAATTGTAACAACTACAGAGTCGACCACATCCGATAGTGTTACCAGAATAAGGTACCCAGTCTTGTTCGTGTGCTATAGACCATTTTGGCTATTTATTGAACTTGATCCACTTTATGTCTGAAGGAACTCTTATTCAAGGGAACCCATGAGAGGAAGCAAGATCTTTCCAAACCCATTGTGACAGAATTAAAGGCATTCACAAACATACAAACTAGTTATGCATCTTCTAAAAAATTACCACATGCTTTCATAATTAAATGCAAAAGAAACGAGAGACATACGTTTAAAGAACTCTTCTTCTATTGACAATAACCTCTCGTTGTCGCTTAGAAAGCATCTGTGAAGGGTCATCATACTCATGATTGGTTAGATCCACCATCTATTAACTGTCAAACATTCCACTAAAGACCAACAACTAAACTCTTCTTACCACAAATATATTTCTGTGTCCATCGGATATAACCAATCATGAGTACGATGACCCTTCACAAATGCTTATAAGTACAACTAGGCCAATTTATCGTTTCTCACTCTTTAAGTACTACTGATTCCTCTAATGAACAATACAACATAGTCCAACTATGTATGAACACCTCTCAGGCTGCCACATCGTTTAAGCCCTGGAATCAGCCCTTAAGGGAGTTATCTATCTACTTACCCCTACTTCGGGGAGGGAGTGAATTCCATCTTGTGTAGCTGAGTTCCCAGCTCCTAAAATCAGGCGGATCCCCAAAATGGTAGGTTTGAATCGACGACCTAGCCACTCGCACCCATACAAATCAAAATACCACCCTCAATGGTAGGAGTTCCTAACTCACTTAGAATTGAAGTCATATTACCTATGGTCATTCTAGTGAAGTGAAGTCTCATTCATGAACGATGTTATATAACGAGACGTTAACACTTCGTGGTCAGGTCTTATACAAACTCTTTGTATAGGACGCCCCCGCTCACATGTCCCTACACGAATGATCAAGATCAGACTATCTGTGACAAGTCACAACACTTGTGACCATTCCACAAAGCGGATCACATCCGTAACGTTACGAGGATAAGGTTTCCCTCCTATATCCATATACTACAGACCATTTTGGTTATCACTCAAGACATGATCCACTTGTATGTCACCATATACATGCTTAAGTTACATACAGATAACCAGAGATTTTATGTTTATTGGTTTGTGGTAAAGCAAATAAAACAGACAATTGAGCAAAATCAAGATGTGAAGTAAATATCATATATTATACAACACAAGCGTTCGTACAAACTGTTTACAAACTACAGGACACGAGACTTTAGGACATCAACCCCAAAAATCTCCCACTTGTCCTAAAGCAAAGTAGGGTGTACATAAAACTAGTACAAAACAATAAACTAGGGCATAAAATCCCAGTACAAGAAAATCTCCCATTTTCCCTAGTCCAACCGCGGGCAATCCTGTATATCCATGCTCCGTAGGTGACTCTCAAACACTGTAGCCATGAGAGCCTTCGTAAACGAGTCAACAACATTATGCTCCAAAGCGATCTTTGTGACGATCACGACTCCTCGATGCACTATCTCTCGGATCAAATGATACTTCTGCTCTATGTGTTTTTCGTGCCTGTGACTCCTAGGCTCCTTGGAGTTACCACTGCGCCACTATTATCACAATAGAGGATAATGAGCCTAGACATATCTGAAACAACTTCCAGTTCTATCAAGAACTTCCTGAGTCAGGCGACCTTCTTAGTAGCTTCGCAAACCGCTACGTACTCTGCCTTCATGGTGGAGTCGGCGATGCACCCCTGCTTAGTGCTTCACCACACTACAACTCTTCCGTTAAGAGTAAAGACTGACCTTGATGTGGACTTGCTCAGTCCTTATCAGTCTGAAAAGTCAGAATCTGTGTATTCGGTAAGGATCAAATCCCTAGATCCATACACGAGCATGCAGTCCCTCATTCTCCGAAGATACTTGAGAACGTTCTTCACTACGGTCTAGTGACCCTGGCCTGGGTTAGATTGATACCTACTGGCTATGCCCACAGCGTAGCAGATGTCTGGACGAGTACAGAGCATCGCGTACATCAAACTGGCAACAACATACGCATATGGGACCTATCTCATCTCCTCAATCTCTTGAGGCGTCTTAGGACACATGTCCTTAGACAAAGTGACTCCATGCCTGAACGGCAGTACACCCCTTATGAAGTCCTACATCGAGTACTTGAGCAACATCTTGTCAATGTACGGTGCCTGAGATAGTGTTAGCACTTTGTTCTTACGATCTCGAAAGATCTATATACCTAGAATAAATTGAGTCTCTCCCAAATCTTTCATTTAGAATTGGGTCGCTAGCCAGTTCTTAACTGCAGTCAGTAGACCTACATCATTCCCAATGGGTAGTATATCGTCTACATACAACACTAAGAAGACTACTAAAGTATTGATGATCTTCTTGTAGACACAAGATTCATCAACGTTTTGTTCAAAGCCATACGACTTGATTGTAGTATCAAACCGTATGTTCCAAGATCGAGACGCCTGTTTCAGGCCATAAATGGACCGATTCAGTTTGCAAACCTTTTGCTCTTGACCTTGGACTATGAATCCCTCAGATTGTACCATGTAAATGGTCTCCTCAAGATTGCCATTCAGAAAGGCCATCTTGATGTTCATTTGCCAGATTTCATAATTATAATAAGCTGCAATGGACAGAAGGATGCGGATCGACTTTACATGGCAACAGGCGAGAAAGTCTCCTCATAGTCGACTCCCTCTACCTGGGTATAACCCTTTGCCACAAGTCAAGCCTTAAAGGTCTGTACCTTCCCATCAGCACCCCGTTTGCGCTTGTAGATCCATTTACAACCTATAGATCTTACCCCATCAGGCTGATCTACAAGATCCCATACTGAGTTGAAGTACATCGACTTTATCTCGAGATCCATGGCCTTGACCCATTCATCCTGGTCAACATCCTCCATTACCTTCTGATAAGACAACAGATCCTCAATGTCGCCATCTGCTACCATAGCAAGGATTTTCGTGAAACCCAGATAGCGAACGGAGGGGTTCGCAACCCTCCCACTACGTTAAGGTTCCCTCAACTCTTGAGGTGGAACCGACCTACTAGATGAACTCCCATCAACAACTCTTGCTGATGTAGCAGACTCTTCAACAACTCTTGTTGAAGTCTTAGTAGTTTCATTGGAAAGCTCACGCAACATGACTTTACTTCGTGAACTATGCTCCCTTATATGATCCTCTTCTAGGAAAGTAGCGTTCGTTGAAATAAACACCTTATTTTCCGATGGATCATAAAAAAAACCCCTCGTGTACCTTTGAGGTAGCCTACAAAGAGGCATAACTTCGACCGTGGTTCCAACTTCTTGGGATTTTCCTCAAGCACATATGCAGGGCAACCCCAAATGCGGAAGTGACGTAAACTAGCTTTACACCCGTTCCACAACTCCAGAGGTATTATCGCAACACTCTTGGAGGGAACACAGTTGAGTATGTATACCGCAGTCTCCACTGCGAAACCCCAAAATGAGTCCGATAAGGAAGCATAACTCATCATCAAATGAACCATGTCGAACAAAGTTCTATTTCTCCTCTCCGCTACACCATTCTGCGGAGGTATACCCAGTGCTGAGAGTTAGAAAATGATTCCATGTTCTATCAAATAGTCATGAAATTCCGAGTCCAAAAACTCTTCACCTCGATCCGATCGAAGTGTTTTAATCCGTCTATCCAATGCATTTTCAACTTCAGCCTTGAACTCTTTGAACTTTTCAAAGGATTTAGACTTTTATTGCATAAGATAAACATACCCATACCTGGAGTAATCATCAGTAAAACTGATAAAATACTTATAGCCACCTGAGGCTCGCACATTCATAGGACCACAAAGGTCAGAATGTACTAACTCAAGAGGCTCTTTGGCTCTATAATCTTTTTTTAGTAAAAGGTCATTTAGTCATCTTACTCTCAAGGTAAGATTCACACACCGGTAAAGAATTTTCTTCTAACTCACTTAGAATTCTATTCTTCAACAATCTCTTAATCCTATTAAGATTGATGTGCTCTAAACGAAGATGCCAAAGATGGAAATTTTCCTTTGGAGAAATACGTCAATGTTTTGATTGAGTTACGACAGTTTTAAACAATCATGTGTTATGGAGTGAATTAATGGCTAACGAACTTAACACATATAAATTACTTTCCAGATTTGCTGTACAAATAGTAACACCATCTTTATGAATAAATACTTTATCCACATTAAAATGAATAGTGTATTTACATTGTAACAAGCACTTTACAGAAATAAGGTTCTTCTTAAGTTCAAGAACAATATATACATCATTCAAAACTAGAAACCTATTTTGTAAAGCTAATTGGAGCCCTCCTACTTCCACAGCTGAGACGACGTGCCCGATGTCTATTTGCATCATCATCTCACTAGCCTCAAACTGTCGCCAGGATCTAATCCCCTGAAAAAAAGAACAAACGTGATTAGTGGCGTCTGAATCAATTATCCAGGTAGAATCATCATTCTCCACTGAACAAGTTTCAAGTACAAGTAAATCATATTTACCTTTATCTGCCTTGGCCTTAGCCTTGGTAACCTTCCTTTCCTTCAGCCAGCGAGGACAGTTCCTTTTTCAATCGGTGGTGGACACCTTCTTAGGACGACAAGCGATGGGTTAGCAAGCTACTTCCCTTTTCCCTTACCACCATTCTTCTTCTTCCCCTTTCCAGAGTTAGAAGTAGAAGGTGTAAACTTTGTTCCTGAGGTCGAACCTTTATGGAACGTCCTAGAGGATGAAGCAACATTTGCCTCACTCTTCTTCCTCTCCTTAATTTTCAGTAAAGATTAATAAGTCTACAACTCGTTAAGAAAAGTTGTAAGGTTATATTTCACTTTGTTAAGAATCACATTACTAACAAAGTGCATGAAGCTTTTCGGCAAAGAATGCATGATTATGCTAACCTAGCTGTCCTCATCGATGGTAGACACATTCAACTACGTCACATTGAAGTGAACCATCATGTTAAGCGCATGTTCACGAACAGAAGTTTCCTTCTTCCATTTTGGAGTTGAATATATACTTAAGAGCCTCGTGCATGCTTTGTTCAAACGGTTGTCCAAATATTCCCCATAGGGACTTCATGATCTCACGTGCTGAGACCATAGACTCATGTTTCTTGGCCAGGACTTCAGAAAGACTTGTCAAGATATAGGCTCGGGCCTTTTTATTCGTTGTGTCCATCGCTCGTACGCCTCCTGAACATTTCAAGCGGCATTAGGAGCTGAAATAGGAGGACAGGCCTCCGTAAGAGCGAACATGAGATCCTTGATGATAAGAATCGTCATGAGCATGTGTTTCCATGTCGAAAAGTTATCGCCATTAAATTTTTCGGCGCTAAGCAAAGGTAACGTGGCTGTGGTTATTTTGAAAACTTATTGCTGAAAATACGAACAAAACTTTATTAGATTTTGCTAAAGCACATTAACCAATTAGTTTTGCAAAACAATTTTAAGTACCTTAAATGTAAGACTTTTATTTTACAATGATGCTCTAGAGAGGTCGGACAAACATCACTGGTGAGGTGATCAGATGCCCCTTCGCTAGGATGAGACATTCTCAACCATTAGGCAGAACCAACTCTTGGAACTGAACCTAACAGCCACCATTTATTCGGTCTAGAACTGTTAACCTTTAATAATTTTGCGTAAGTGTATCCCTTCGTTTTCAGTGCCAGAGTCCCGCCCTAATGAGCCCATTGTAGGGAAGAAGTAGATTAGGACAAGAGACTAAGTTACCTTATCCTCTTACAGGAGATCAAATAAAGAAACACGCAAAACTGCAATCCTTTAGGGGGACACTCCCAAGGTGTCTCAAGGCAATGTGCAGTAACTTTATTCAATCCAACAAGGGAGACCGAGGGATATGCTATCGCACTTCCTGCATTCACTTACTATAAACACTCTCTCCATCCACCTTGATATTGACCTACCTAAATACCATCCGTTAGGGGACTATATAAGAGAAACGTGAAATGTTTAAGTGAAACATCATATTCCCCAAGTACCTCCCACTGAATGTTCTACCTAAGGGTTCATTAACCTAGAAATCCGGCTACTAATTTTAGTCCAAGTCAACTTTTTAAAGTCTGCTTATAAACAACTTTTGTCTATGAAATATGAACAAGTTCAAGTAGTCTCATTTAAACACTTTAATGGACTGTCCTTAACTTGCATGCATGCATCAAATCTATCTAATTCACCTTTCTAGGTAAGTTCCTAGGTAGGGGTGTTACATTTCCGTCAACTTAAATACCCCAGCCTAGACAGAATCCGCCTTAGACAAAATGTCCCTTATAGATAGATTTGTTACACTTTAACATTTTTTAGTCAATTTAATCCTATTAAACTAATTAAAAGATTAAAGCCTTAGGATTGCTAATCATATTAGAACGGTGATCTTAGGTCTATGTCATCTAAGTTTTATACATTTTAAAATATGAATTAAACCTAAGTGAGCATGCATGTCTTTCTTATTGCTTTTAGTTTTAATTTCTCTTTAACTTTTAAAAAGAAACAACTAAAAAACCAATTTCGCATAACTAGGTGTTTATAACGCTTATAAAGTAACCTTGTGTCATGCTTCATGCAATGTCCGGTCATTACTATACATAACTTTTATATAAACGTGTAATAACCAAGCAAACGTGCTTTCCATTCACCCTTATACTATAACAATTATAATATAAAGATGATGCATGTCAATGCTTCTTATGCATGCATAAATATAACTCTTATATTATATGATGCATGAGCATGCTCTTACATAATTAAATCATGCTTCTCTAAATTATAACATTTATAATAAAGAGATGATGCATGACCAATGCATGACCTAAGGTGGGATTTACTATATGTGCATACCATATGACATAAAAAAACCATACATCGCATGTAATAAACTAAGGATTAATGGACTGGGATGATCATTTACAAAAAAATCGGAATGAAATAACTCTATCTATTACATTTTCCATCAAGCAAATCGGTTCACAAGCGAACCGGATCTTGAACCGCCAGGAGAAACCCATCGTTTAGTAAACGTTGAAGGTAGACAATCGCTCAACGCACAATAGACGATAGGCGCAAAAGCTAAATGATTGCTTAGACAACAACGAGGCTATGAAGCCTGATCGTCTAGACGATCACTTAAAGCGGCGAAAGGTAAACGATTTACCATGCGTTGTTAAGTGGTCGTTTAGTCAGTTACTAAGCGATGAAGCTTGCTGAGCTAAACAATCGTCTAGTGTGCGCACGCCTTAAACGATACGCGAGCATTCCATCGTCTACACGAACCGATACTCAGCGATCGCTTACCCATCGTCTACATGACCCAATCAATCCTTGATCGTCTTCTTCCTCGAAGAACAACAACCCTTGCTCCGATCTTCTTCATGAATGATTTAAGACTCAAACTTACTTTGAATTACAGACTCGATAACGATTAATAATGCCCAAAAACGCAGGGGGCTTTACAATCAACTGAAAATATAAAAGAATTAAATCAAACCAAGGCAAATATCATAGAAAACTCCATTAATCCCCACATCCACAACAGTTTAACAGTTAAACAGAGCAGATATGCACCAACTAAGAATGTATATGCAATTCGTTGCAACAATGAAATTAGAATATCAGATCAACCTAACTCTGATACCAACTGAAGGAACTCTTATCGAAGAGCATCCATGAGCGCGTTCAAATCTTTCCAATTTCATTGTGATTGAAATACAACACATACATTCTAACAGATAGTTATGCAATTTAATACTAATTAACAGCATGCTTTGATAAATAAAATACAAGGGATTGAGTTCACATACCACTTGAAGACTCTCTCTTCACTTTCAAACTCAACGTAGCGGAAGAACCTCTACGTTCTCTATTGCCTAGCAAAACAATCGACTACAACAACACGATCGTTTACATGAATGGCAGCAACTCGAACAAGCACGAGCAAGGTTGAGCGAGGACGACACCACCACTTAGAGCCCTTGGAATTCTCGGAGTGAGAATCCAAAGTGTGGTCTTTATTGAATTTGGTAGAGGTGGGAGGAATGGGCTGATCGTATAGACGATAAGCAAGTTGGAGAGAAGGCTATCGTATAACGGGTGCTCATCGTTTAGAGAAAGCTACAAGATCGTGTATGTTTTACTAAGCAATCGTCTAGTAATAGGTAAACGATTGTTTAGAAAACATGGCACGCTAGATGATTTTTAGAAAATCTAAGCGATCATTTAGAGAAAAGCGTGCGATCGTTTAGACGCGGGTATGCGATCATTTAAACGATTAAGCTCTATCGTATAGGCTCTCAGCTAAGCGATCAAGACGTTTTCACACCGATTGCGATTTTTTCGAACCTTTGCAAAATGAAACAAATTTTCATTTTATTCTTCTGTTACAATAAACGAATACTGAACTTTCCACTAACGTACGATCGAGGAGAAGATTTTGGCCAATTATCATATAATTAACTAATTTAATTAAATAAATGAATATAATCATATTATATTCTTATCCTATAGTTTGATATCATATATCTACTATAGTAATTTCTCCTCCACTTGATATAAATCATATTTATATCTAATATTTATATCTAATTTCCTCCAAAATAATGTATTTCATACATTTAGTCAATTATATCATATATAATTAACCAGTCCAATTATATCATATATAATCGAACTCCCTCTTGTCAATTTGAACATTTCAAACTGACCCAAAAACTGATTCTCAAATTTATCCAAGCTACCTAGGGGACCTTATAGACCTGTGGCTCGAAGCTCCAACGGTACGTGAACATTTCCTCTCGTCACCCACTGGTCCATTCCTATCCTTACCTGAAAAACATAAATTAAGAAAGGTTGAGTATAAAAATACTTGGTAAGTGATCCCATTACTGGGATCAGGCTATGTATCCATGAGTAGAGAATGATGGGCTCGTGGCTCAAACAACTACATCTGTTTTAGATGATGAAAAGAAACCAAAATACATACTGTCTTGCCTTGACTTGCATATCTAGTAGCCTGATGGCACACCGTCAAACATGGAAAAGTAACATGAACGTAAACTTGTCAATTCACCATGTCTAGCGGCCCGTAGGCACACCGTCAAACATGGAAAAATAACATGAACGTGAACCTATCGACTCACACATGTCTAGCGGCCTATAGGCACACTGTCAAACATGGAAAATAACATGAACGTAAACCTGACGACTCAATATGTCTAGCAGCCCGTAGACACACCATCAAATATGAAAAATAACATGAACGTGAACTTGTCGATTCATGCATGTCTAGCAGCCCGTAGGCACACTGTCAAACATGAAAAATAACAGAGTATGAACCTGTCAGACTCACGCATGTCTAACGGCCCGTACGCACACCGTCAAACATGAAACTAGACCCGTAGGTCCTCTTAAATAAAACATGCATCACGGCGATACGGTAAACAACTCTATTGGTCTATTCATGCAGCACATACATAATTTCAGTACTGATTAGAAATTTGAACATGCTCGTAATACTCATAACTATCATACAACAAGTATATCACAACGAAAAAATCATACTTTTAAAGTCCATTAATTAACTTTATAAATCTAATCTAGGCCGCTTGGCATGAAGGCACCAGTAATAGTACCAGTTACCTCAACTTGGCCACAAAAGTCCATGCAAATAATTCCTTAAAACTTTTGGAAAACTTGAATAACCTAAAGTTGTGGCTTGATCCAAGACAAATTCCAAAACTCGATTCAATTAGCCAATCTGATCAAGAATTAAATCCAAAATTAATAACTTAATTTTTCCACTCTTACTCTCAATCCAAAAGAATAACCAACCAACAACTTACTCAAAACTTATCGATCTTTACCAATTTTCTGCAAAACGAAAAATGGTCTATAGCTTGATGGTCAATGCCTCACAACTTTCAAATCTTGATTCTAAGTTTCACACCAAAGAGAGGTTACTAATTTAACTCAAAATAAAATGGATGAATTTCACCTCCCAAATTATAAGGAAAATAAGTCTTACCCAAGGTTTTTCTCAAGATTCCGACAAAGATCGGGCAAGTGGTGGCTAATAGCACGTTGGCTCGTGGCTACCATAGATAGGCAGTAGGTGTTGCTGTCGGATGGCATAAATTGTTTAGGCTAGCAGTTGATAGTGAAGGTCTTGCATGAGGAGAGTTTGCGAGAGTGAGAGAAAGGAAATTTCTAGTTTTACAGATTTTATTCAGCAGGGATTATGAATAAACCAAAGCTTCAAACAACGATCCAAAATTTGAGCACAATCCAACGGTTCAAAATAATTTTGTGGAAGCTGTCGCTGAAAAACCGAATTGCTTTCTCCCAATTTTTGCCTCTTTTCACTCTCATTTAATTTCAAAAAAATCTCAATTCTTTTAATTTTTTTTTCAAATTTTGAAAAGATAAATAAAATATTTTATCACAATATCTCCAAAATCTCCAAAGATTCTATTAAATTAATAAATCAATTAAGTTTTAAAATTATCTTAATTTAGTTCCAAAAACCAAAATTAAATGGCATAAAATCCATCAATTTGATACAAATTAAATCATTCCAAATATTTAAATCAATTCAAAATTACATGAAATTAATTATCTCTTAATTTTTTTCTTTTTTTTAAGTTAGCCCTAAAATCCAAAATCAAAGGAAGCAAAATTCAATATTTTCAAAATAATCAATTCGAATATCTAATCAATTAAATTCAATTTAACCAATAAAAGTTTTTCAATTATTTTAATTTAATCCCAATTTTTCAAATGAAAGGGAAATTTAAACTCAATAATTTTAGATAATTAACTTAAATTTTCCTGAAATCCGGGATGTTACAATATTGTTGTTTATACATGAACAATGGTAGGTCATATTGGTATTTATAGTCTGGGTATATTGGTGCATCATCCTTTGTGGGAGATAATTCAGTTTATTTTAGATCCACATTTTTATATAAACTAATCTTTAATTAAACTAACGACGCAAATTTCTTTAGAATCTAGTTGTACGACTATTAGGGCTGGACACGAATACTCTTGAAATGTTGATTTGGATAAATTGTTCAACAATTTGGGAGAATTCCTTTCGAGATCGACTCTGTATGGGAGAAACCAATTTGCAACAATGCAACAAGGTTTAGCAATGCCATTGGTACCAACGTTTGGGAATCTTTTTCCATTCGTTATGGATCATGGAGAGTGGTACCAACAGAGACAAGAGAGCTTGTTAAAAATCGATTATTGGTAAGATGGTCATTTTATATTTTACAAATTATATATGCATCTGCAAAGATACTAATTAGTTTTTCTTTTCTTTCTTAATTCAGAACCATTTTATGTTAGACTTGTCCAACAAATTGGTCAATGATTTCATCAATGAACAGATGAAAAATTCATTCGAAGAGTATAGGGGGGAATTACACAAACACTATAAAAATATACAAGTCATGAAGAGGCACGAGCACACCCACCTGATCTTAAAACGACATAAAGGATCGACACTTTTTATGCAACAAGTTTGAATCCACCAACTGAAAAGTAATCATTTTTATATTTTATTTTTTTTTTGTTTACTTATATTTCAATTACTCATTTCCTCTTAATTTCTCATTTTCTTAGAAAGTGACAGAGACTAATCAAAGGAATCGGTCAGCCATAAAATATACTCATACAACTGGTTTTAAGACTTTCATTCGCATAAGAGAATCCACGGTAAAAATAAAAGTATTTCTATATTTGATTTCTAAGAAAGTGTGTTTAATATGTTGCGAATTATTTTACAGAAAGGACCCAACGGTCAAACAATGGACCTAATGGACTTATTTAAGCAAACACACTAATTAGTTCTAATTATTGATGTAGAGACTAATCAATGGACGTTTGTTAATCAAGCTGTGAATGATGCATATGTAAGTTTTTATTCTGCAATGTAACTTTATTCATATACAATTGTCTTACAATAATTAGTCCTAATTATTGAAGTAGAGTCAAATGGTTGAATTGAGAGAATCCTCCACCCAATAAGGGCCTGAACGAATATCGGATGAAGAAATATGCGAATAGGTGTTGGACACAAGAGTGGGCCTTGGTAGGACACCGAAGGGTCAAAAAGTGAAAAATAAATAAATAAATTATCGTCCCGTGCATCATCAAGAGTTAGAGTAGCAACAAGAAGAGATGAAATTAAAGGCAATTGGCTAGATTGGACGAACTAAAAGCAATAAGACAATCTGAGATGGAGGATATGAAAGCCTTACAGCTCATGAAAGATAAATCGAACTAGGTAAGAGCTCTTCGACTTTTGTAGTAAACTAATTAGAAAATAACAACATAAACATATAGATATGTGTTTCAGTTGGTTTGTATATTACAATTTAGAATAATTTTGAGGGGGGAGGGGAAGGGGGGAAGGTAAGTTAGTTTGTTTAAGTAAATATAGATATGTCTTGGTTTGTTTCAATTGTTATGAGTTGGTTGGTTTTAAGTACAAATATGTTTAAGTTTAAGTTGGTTTATTTAAGTAAATGTAGATATAAGTTTAAGTAAGTGTTTGTTTGTTTCAATTTTTACTTATGTTGGTTTGTATATTGGGATTGGGGGGTAAGTTGTTTTGTTTAAGTAAATATAGATATGTCTTGGTTTGAGATTGAAATATGCATATCTATATTTAAGTAGAAGTATGTTTAAGTTTAAGTTATGATTAAATTTGAGTTGGATTTTAAGTTTTATATTGAGTTTGAGATTGAAATATGCAAGTTTGAGTTGGTTTATTTAATTCATTAATGTTCTTAGTTGAGTTTTAAATTCTATATTCATTTTGAGATTGGTATATAATATATTGAACATTAAACTTATTTAAATTTGTATTTTGTAGGTATCGATTTTTGTTGAAGATGCATTATCTCCCAACAAGTGTTATTTAGGTTGTAGATGTTAATGTTATTTTGGATTTTCGAATTGTAGATTAAGGTTGTAGATGCATCTCCCACCATGTACTTTGTTATCATGTAATATTTTTTAGATTAAGAAATTGTGGATGTTATGGTTTGAATTAAGGAACCATGGATGTTATAGTAACTTTTGGATTAAGGTTGAAGATTCAAACATCTAAAAAAAGAAAATAAATAAACAGATTCAAATAGGTATGACATTTGGTTAAATATATAATTCGACGCTAAAAGATATCCCCTAATGGTCCTAGGGGTCGGGAAAAGAAATCCCGATGGTGGCTAGAGACCCTCTAACCGTCGAATGATATTTAATATCTCCCGATGGTGGCTTCACACCGTCAAGATTATAAATTTATATCATCGACCTTTCTCCATCGAGAAAATCTTTCTTGACGACCTTTTCAGCTTATGCCGACAACTTTCGCCATCGAGAAATACCCAAATTCTTATATTGAATGGTTTATAATACATAGTTTTTAAAATTACAAGTTTTGAATATCCAAAACAAAATTTTAAGACAAACATGGCAAACATCTAAGGCTAGTTGAGTCATGTATTGAAATTTCCTAATATTAGGATATACGTTATATTTATATATATTGAAACGGAAGTAAAATAACATTAAGAAGAAAGAAGTAACAAAAGAGTTACAATGAGGTGGTGCATCAGCACATCGAAAATAAAATAACCAACAAGGTGGCCTATAGCAGCCACTCCATTATTTTTAGATAACGTTTATTTTATTTATTTAATGCAACATAAATGTGCTCGTTGAAAGCGACCACATTAAAAGGGAAATCGAAACATCTTCCTAAAGTAATTCATTTAGGATAAATTGCAAAAACCACTTCCAATTATACTCAACTTGAGCCTTTAAAGTTTGAGTGTTAAAATTAGGTTACGTAGATTATTTGTGGGTCTAATTTTTACTATTATTATAAGTATGATGGTCCAATTGTAATAGTTTTTGTAATATTCAAATAAAATGTAGATGGTTATAAATACTTAGGTATTACATAAATGTCTAGTGAAATTTTCAGCAATTTAAAAGAAAAAAACTAAATATGCAATATTTGAATCCAAAGACCAAATATAAAAACTAAACCTAGAACCTGAAAAAAGGCAATTGTATTATAGTTTATCATAAAACCAACAACAACAAACACAGACACATGTTTTTCTAAATTAAATTTCAACTGAATCACAATAAAGTTGCAGAAAACTACCCACTACTTAATAGAATTTATTAAGATCAATAACAAAAAAGTCCAATCAATTAAGTAGGGTTTGTAAGCAGAATTCCTTTAACAACTCCTTGTTTCTATAACCCTATAATGGGTTTGAAGAATTAGAGGTTACTATTCTGTCTAAATAAAATTATAGAGATGAAGATTCCATTCATTAACATAATTGACAATTGATAACCAACTACAATAAACATTCAATTCCTGCATCCATCTGATGTGTATTATTTACAGATCTAAAAAGAAAAAGAAGAAGAAAAAGGAAAATTAGGGCTCGTGGTACCTGATGAATCAAGATCCACCAGTAACAGTGCCATTGAAGATCTCAATGGTATCGCCATGAGCCACACCATGCCAGCGAAAGGAACGGTCTTCATCCATAACGTCACGGTCATAAATGAAAAAGAAACCCTCTGGTGGCAGATGAAATTGCATTCTCTGCTGCAGCTTTTCCAACTCTTTCTTCAATTCCCCGACGTTGTCTGTTGGGTTCACTTCCATTGCTATCTTTGAATTCCCACTTTTCGGTTTCACCATCACTTTCAATTTGTTATAATTGTTGTTGTTTATGCTGCTGCTGTTATTATTATTATTATTTTTGGAGGAGGTGATCTCCTTTTGCGGCTGCGGCGGTTGATGAGGAGGAGGAGGATCAGGAAGAATATTATTCTGCTTCATGATGAGCCGTCCGATTTCGGATTGAGCGGATAATTCTGAATTAGCAACGACAAGTTGAATCCGGGAGTGTTGCAAGATTTCGCAGAATTCGACGTCGCGGTGGTCTTGGAGGATGCGGCCATTGAAGATTAGGGATTGTTTGGGAATGGGGATGCCATGGTATTTTTCAATCTTCTCTTTGATTTCTAATACGGTGTCGAAGAAACCAACTTCAATGCCGAACGTTTCTCCTTGCTCAGGAACGAATATCACGTCCATTATATCCGTCCGCCCACAGGGGATCCAGATTACATTACTACTAACAAAGGAATGCCCCTTTTTGTTGTAATAATTATTCTAATTAAGTCTTTGATTTCGAGGCAATTTAATGCACGTTACAGTAGTACTAAAGAAGAAGAAGAAGAAGAAGAATGGGATTTTGATCCATTCAGTGGACTGTAATGGTTATGGGTAAATTAAATGGTAATAATGGTGGTTTTATAACTGTGTAACCGTGATTCTTGTTCCAACTCACACTTCCTTCTAACTTTCTAATTCTATTTTTAGAAAAAACAAAAAAAAAAAACCCTAACTCTTATTTCTTCTATCAAATATTTCCCCTTTTTCTTTCCTTTTTTTTCGTCTTCAGGGTACTGAAGTTTAGATTTTTTAACCGAATGTAGACCGTCTCGTCTACTGGTTAAATATATAAATAATAGTAGTGGTTAACTCATTTACAAAAATAAAATTTTAATCTACTACTGATTTCCCCATATCAAATTTAGGATTTTTTATTTTTTCAAAGCACACATTTTTTATATATATGTACGGAAAAAACCTAATCAACTCGTATACCATTTTTTATGGGATAAGTTATGATTATACATTTTTTTAAAACAATTTAGTTCAATTCAACAAATCTGACATAGCACAGTGAACGCGATATTTGCACTTGCACAACTAATGAACTAAGGAAATAGTAGTTCAATTCCTATATCCTTAATTTAGCATTGAATTAAATCTAATGACGAATCAATTAAATAATACATGGTTTATACCTTTTTTTCTATAACAATTTAGTCGATATGCAGTTTTTGTCATTCAATTAAAAAATAATGTATCATGAAACCCAAGTATGGATATATATGAGAGAATTGGATGGATCCATATAAGTATGATGATAATTATTACCTATACAAGTAAAGAACACCCAAGTAAGAAAGTATATTTTGAAAAATTGAGCCTAAAATTTAACGAAATAGTATGATTTGTTCAACTCAGTTTTTCTGAATTTCTTTTTCTCTTTCATTCATATTCATAGTAAGTACACACACTGGAATGATACGGCCCAAAAAGATCAATAGATGCTCCAATTCTATCATTTATTTCATGAGAAGAATAAATATGGGGTCCTAAAAAATATCATAGCAATTAACATAAAATTCGTATTAGGTTCGATTCTCACATCCCAAATTGTCAAAAAGAATTTTTTTAAAAAAAACTTCTAATTTGTATTGATGCTGATTCTCAATAATATAATCCTTTTACATCTTAATAATTCGATAATAGGAAAGAAAAAATGAAACTTCAATTACTGCATCATCAATACTAAAAAAATAAAATCTGCCAAACCAATTACAAATGATATTATGTCTACTAACTAGTTAAAGAGGCATGAGATTACTTGTCATATTTCCATGGTAAGTTCCCATCAATCTGCCTTTGTATTATACATGTTTTTTTGGTTCAACCACATATACATTTTGGTCAATAGAAAAATATGCCTTACCCCTACTTTCTTAAAGATTCTAATAAACAGAATATTCTTTAATATGAAGAATAACTCAAAAAGTATTTTGTTCCCTAGGATGTAATGCAGCTGATACAAGAATATCATGAAGCCGAATGTCTTTTGTCTAATTAACAACTCTTCCTACTTCCAACTTTCCCGCCCTTTCCTAATAAGAGTGATGTAAATTAGTACTTTTAATCAGAGGATATAGTAGTAAGATAAAAACAAAAAACAAAAAACAAAAAACCGTCCACACGAACCCTAAGTTCAATAATTACTTGGAGAGGTAAGAGGATATCAAGAATCCTAAGAAGCATAAAGCTGAACTTGACGTGGCCAAACCGCACCATGGACATCTTTTTGGGTATACCGACGGTCCCAAGACCAGGGTACATCTGGTGGGATCAAAACAAGTCAGAATATGTAATTAAGTAAAGCAAGTTGCCACAATGAAGGAATGAGCGTTGCCTGACCTTGAGGGCCATATGGCTGAGGAGGGAGATCATAAGGTATAGGCAATTGAATTACTTCAGACAATGATTCTTTTTTCCTATTTTCTTGCCAAGCCAATGTCACCAGTTCTGTTTTTTCTTCTAAGTTTTCTGATGGTCTTGGCTTGTTCTAAAGGTAAGTTGAGTAAGAGGGGGGGAAAAAAACTTTCAATCTTCCCTTTTGAAGAATTTGCTATGTATTCCAAGTATTCATTCAAGGACCGGGTTTAGGAATTACCAGTGCTGAACCTCCACTCTTGGTACAAGAAAAACTATAATCATGTCTTTTTTGAGGAAGAAAGAGCACCCCAAGCTGAAAGTTTTTTTAAGACAAAAATATTTCATCCTCCGAAAATGACAATAATAAGATGAATGGATCAGTTGGGTTATCTATCAGTAATCATAGATAGATATTCAATGAATAAATGCAACGTTGAATCAACTGCACATACCCATGTTCATAAAAGAAATGGTAATAGATAAATTTAGTAATGTGCAACCAGATCCATCTCTCACATTTAAGAGATACTTACCTCGTAAGAACGAATCATTAGCTGAGAATTGTTCTTCTGAAGTGCTCCCCAGGCAGCTTTGCTGAGGTTAGATGACGTTAGCACTAACCAACTGTTAACAATAAACTCATTTAAGTCTCACGTCTTCAAATTTACTCCAAATTTCCAATTAAAATTAGCGAGTAAATAGAAGAAAACCAATTAGCTTGGCATGAAGTCTTACGCAAGTTTCTGACCATTATAACGAGCAAATGTCTTTATGTGCGGCATTGCATGACTGCAGCACAGAAAAGAACGAAGACAAGGATCAAATTCTCATGGCGTAGCTTCTGGGACAGGAAGATGGCCTTAAGAGGAATTAGTTTCTTTGAGTTGGTATTCATTAATATCATGAGGAAATGCTTTGAAAAATAAGCTAAAGTATCGGGAATATTTTTGCTGAAATGCTATTAAAAAAAATTATGAGTCTGTGACATATAATATATATAAAGAAAGACATGCTAACCATCGGCCGCTATGGTATGATTTCCATTTTGCCCAATACTTTTTCAAAAATCCCTTCTCCACATTTTTTAATGGACTGGGAATGGCATTTCCAGCAGCATACCCCTATCCAAGGGAAATGAAGTAGTTTGAGCAGAGAGTAAACTGAACATTGTGCTATAAAATGTACATCTTCCCAAAATAATTTGGAGATAAATGCCACATTAGTCATCCAACTCGGCTTGATTAAGAATTCAGAGAAAATATACAAATTCAATACTTTCTGGTCAAGTCTGAAAAATAAAAAACTTAGCAAAGAAAACAGGGGTCAGTTTGCAGGTTTACACTGGAATTTTAGAGAAGGAGCTGTCGGCCAATAATCAGGGAAAATGAATTCTAAAACTGCAGAATAAATTTACTTCTAGAAGTGGCATATGCCTCATGTTTGCTTTTTTTATGAATGTTGGATTGGCATTGATCTAGTCTCTTTTGCTTTCCCCTCTTTCCATTCTATCTTTTATAAGAAAATGGCCTCTATTCTATCTTAATTTGGGGGTCTTTCTTATAACTTTCATATAGGGAGAAAATTGTCTGATAGGAAAGCTACAACTATGACCTCTTCATTATCTTTTCGCATAGAGTTTGTGACTCAGATTCCAGTGATAGCCATACTTGGTTTCTTGAGTCTTCAAGTGAGCTTTCTTATAAGAC
The DNA here is from genome assembly GCF_009727055.1 of Benincasa hispida. Lineage (NCBI taxonomy): Eukaryota > Viridiplantae > Streptophyta > Magnoliopsida > Cucurbitales > Cucurbitaceae > Benincasa > Benincasa hispida. The sequence goes on along the minus strand of NC_052351.1, from coordinate 10,824,593 downwards.
AACGTTATTTGGACAGGATTAGAGGACACTATATCTCCTATGAGTCTCTTTTATCTCGTTTGCTCACTTGTCTTATCCACGGTAGCTTCCCCTTTTGGCAAGCTCAAAAAAATTTAGAACTCCAAAGTAGTACGATTGAGAAATATCCCAAAACAAAGAAGTTTAACCCTTGGGTGAAGTCTTTTTCAATCAGCAGGTGAGTTGAGGTTTTGAAGGGGTGAATAAACTTTTACCATTTCAGTTTATTTTTGTTTGGATGAATTTTCATTTTCGATCAAATTATATTTGAAATATAGAAAGAGGCAAGTTCTTATTTTGGAAATTCGTTTAAAGCCTCCCAACTCCAATATCTTTTAATTCGAGGAAGACGTAACTAGTGTCTTCCTTTGGCACCAAGGAGCTCCTAGTTGCTAGGAAAAACGATGTTTATATTCTCCCCGTGTGGTTAGCTATGAAGTTTAAGGCAGTAATTTAACAAAATTAATACTGTTTGATCAAGACAACTAATTTGAATGACTTTATATATATATATATTAGAAAAGAGAGAGAGGCTCGTAGAAGTTGTCTTTATCCAATGAAGGTGCAAAAAGGAGTCTGCTAATTCTGGCTGGGGAAAATGAAGAAGGATGAAACATTTTTCTAGGTTGGCCACTGACTGAGATTGAGGAACAGAAACGAAAATCTTTGCTCAATTGAGTGGAGGGGGGAAAAAGTACCCAGGGTTTGAGACAGATTTTTCAAAGATTTAATGGGAAAGGAAAACTGTAAAATGCAATCAAAAGACTATCAGTCCATGATATCTAGTTTCGCTCAAGGTTCGCTCAAGGGAAGCGTTGAAGTAAGCTATCAATGAATACTTGCTCTGAACTCCATCCATTCAAGCTAGATAAAGCAGTAATTATGCAAGCCAACCTGGTAGAAGTTGGTCTACTCAGTAAAAATGAAACCGGTCAAGAGCGGGGGGCCTCCATAAAATTTGAACCGTGAGATGACTTAGTGCTGGGGAAGTTGGATGTTACACATTGGAGGATGAATGAAATCAGAAAGTCATCAATGTCTTTATAAAATGGAGAAACATTGGAATCAATTGGCAATAAATGTGAAGGATATGTCAGAAGTTTAAGGAAAGGACAAGAAGTGAAAACTTTCATGGTATTTTTTTCGTGTAATGCAGCACTAGGGCCATGAGATCCTTAGTCCTTACATAAAAATAGAGAGTAAGAGTGTAATGACAGTCAAAAGAGTCCTCCAATGCATTTCACGTAGCCAGAGAGTGCACGAGGGAAATCGTGAAAGAGAGAGAGTTAAGTATGTCCTAGAGGAAAATAATTTGTACTGCAGTAGAGGGTAGCAGGAACCAGGGAAGGTAATCAGTTTGAAGTAGTAGTATATATGCCAGTAGTGAAGTAGGCAGTTTAATGGGCTTTTGTGGAGACCTCCAGACCTTCGCATTTCTTTTTCTTTCGTTCATTTTGTGAGTGAATCATTGAGTGGTATCAGTAATTAATTCAAGTTGTTCCCTTTTCCTAAACATTGCTAACTAGAAGACTTTCAGGATCAAGGGCCAGAAGGTAACTAAAGCATAACCATGAACGTCAGATTCAGATTAATACATTATTCAGATTAATACATACATTATACGACGGGGCTGTTTTCTCCATTTTTTGGAACATTGTAAGCTTAGTACCAAGCTTATATGCGGTGTCACATCTATAGCAAATTCTTTTGTAATTACCTCCTTTCGATACGACCTTTAGAGATTGGGGGGTGTTTTTGTAATTAGTTCTCCTTGGAAGGAAACTCTTTCCCCCTATCCCCCAGGTTGTCCTGTATTTTGTGTAATGCATATTTCTGGGTTTCTTAAAAAAAAAAATTAAAAAAAAAAAAACCGGGGATACCCCTACCTAGCCCCCAAGTGGCAGCCTTCTAGGCCAAGTGTTTCAAATTTTGGAACATTGTTTAAACTATAGGTGGTCGAGAAACCTATGAAGCACATATACTTAATGTGAGGCAAAGAATCCGTATCACACGTATCAGATATCGATACTTAGATACGACACGCGATTTGACATATCTATTTTTACGTTTTTTTTTTTTAAAGAAAAAAGATAAGCAAATCATCTAATCTTTCCCAATCTAAAACTAGACAGGCTATTTAAAAATCTCACTACTCGAGTCCAAAACTAAAAGGAAAAAAAATGAAAATAAAAGACCAAACCCTAATAATCTAATCTTCACTTTCACATTTGAGTCCCACAAAGTCCATCAAAATATAATCCACTTGGATATCTTCAACAATTCAACAAAGAAGTTCTTTGTTTATCTTCATACTTCTCTCTCTGATCTTCTTCTTCTTCTTTGATCAATATGAGTAACTTTTCTATTACATTTTATTGACTATTGTACTTCAACATCTTAGATGTTACTTTTTGTATTGTATTTCAGTGTTTGTATTATATTTTGTACTATTTTCATTAATTTGTATGCTAAATTTATCTATATCCTAGATTTTTATTAAGAAAAAGAAAACGTATCTTCAACATATCAGTATTCTAGTTTTTTTAGAAATTGACGTATCGTCGTATTCTATCGTATCCATATCCGTGTCTGTGCTTCATAAAGAGGAACTATATTTCCTCAAACAAAGGGGAGGGGGCAAGAAAGAAAGAAAACATCATAGAAAGGTTTCAAATGATAACCAACTCAGCGGTACCTCTAGAGAGCATCTGACGTCTTCCACAGTAGGCCATACTATTAATGGTTCCCCAAGACCTAGAGGCGTTTTATCAGCTGAGGAACCTGATGACAGTGATGCTGCAAACTCGGCCATCCATTTCTCATCCAACGACCCAAGTGAAGAGAACTAGAAAATGGCACAAAAGATAGGCACATGAGCATAAAAATTATTTATTAAAATAAAGTCCAAAACCTGCAAAATCAACGGAGACCACATAGCACAAATCATTACAATTAGCTAATGAGGTTAGTGATTATACCTGGTATACGAGAGGAGATCTCTGAAACTCTTTATCAAAAATGCATTCCTGGAGAACAGAACGTAGCTTCATATGGCCCCACTTCTTTAAATAGCGACCCGTATGATATCCAGGCACAGAAGCGATCAATCTAACCTGAAATCAAGCACACTCCACAATATGATAGATTAGTCAAAAAGATATAAAAAAAACACCAAGAAAATACTAGATATGGAGGAGTACAAGCTTAGGTAATTGATCAAGTACCGCAGCATTACTATAATCAAACTTTCTGAAAAAAGATGGATTGATATTGAAGTTCCCACGAGCTGGAAAATTAGCAGGAAATTCTGGCCACTGCAAATGGTCAGAAGGAAAAAGAATAAGCATTTTAATTTTAAAAGGGATGATATGCTGAAGATTCATCCTACAGCAACTAAGCCTTATCTAAACGGTAGTAATCACACATCTAATTGTTTTCACACTTTTTCTTAACAACTCAACGTGTACCTTCAAAGCACTAAGATAATCAACCAAGTCATCTTCAAATGTGCATCCTCTTGTAGAGGAATTTTGATCTTTCCAGGGGAAATCTTGCATCCATAAACCTTGGCTTTTGTTGTTCCAATCAACATAGATTAGATTAGCAGTGTGTACAACCATTCTTATTCCTCGAGGATAGACAAGAAATATTGCTTTTGAATGGTGAGTCCCGAAAGATATAGGTAGTGGTGGTTTGTGCAAAATCCAATTAGCAGGCTTCTTCCTCTATGATCCATATAAACCAACTGTTAAATACTGCCAACATAAATGTAAACTTAGTTTGAATCAATGCACTATACCTTCATATTATCCAGTGTTCCATCACCCTCACCATGAATAACCAGCACGTGAGGGACTTTTGCAAGAGCGGGACATGCTGCACCAATATAAAAGGGGGAACACAAATACAATATGCAAAAACTTATGGTCTGGACATAACATAACTAAATGAATCACAACAAAGTCACGTAAATTGTCTGGCTTAAAATTAAATGCTTGTAAAACCAGAAGTAATAATGAAATACCATTGTTTAAAAAATAATAATAATAGATGATGACAATCAGATTCAGAAACTGTATAAATGATGAATAGCCGAATGCAATTAAAACATGAATATCATATTAGCCTAGCTAGTAAGCTATGTATATACTACTAAAATTACACTGAAGCAACTCCAAGAACCAGGAGGAAGTGGATGAATATGGAAACAACTAAAAAAATCCAAAAAAGTTCCAAGTGCGGGGGGGTTGAACTCACCAGGTATTAACCAATCAATATCCACCATGTAATTTGACAGGACGGCAAAGAGAATGTCTCCCTGAGAAATAAAAACCAAAATTCCAATGCAAACTAAAATTACGCATGTTAAAATCCTTACAATTTAAATATATCTTGAGGTACCCACCAGATATAGAATAAAACAATTTCATAACAGGTAAAATAACAAAATAGAGTATATGCAACTTGACAAAATATATCAATTAATTCAGTACTCGGTAGTTGACAGCTGCCACTTTTGAAATGGAAGATTAACATGCCTGTTATTACCTGTATAATATCAGTAATCCTCACACATGATGTATTAGCCCATGGTGGTAGGCCTTTAACACTCAAAAGTCTGAAAGTCATCGGCAATCTGTCGTCGGGAATGTGAAAATTGCGAATAGCTTCCACACTATTATCTTCCTTAGACTGCGAGAACCCAGATTGTAGATTCTCCCAAGGGCTTACCATTTCAACCCTCTACACAAGTGTATAATGACATCAAATAAAGAAGGGAACAATCTTCAAATCCAATCCAGCAACTGAATTTGAAAATTCCACAACGTGGCTGAAAATTATAATACAAAGAAGCAAACATTAACAACTTCTTGACTACACCTTAGCCTTTCTCTCAGAAATTTTATCGTCCGCCACTTGTCTAACTCTCTTCTGTCCCAAATCCTCATGACTGGGCCTTGTACTGAAACAATGAGATGCATACTTGAAAAGATAATGGCCTGGAATCAACTCTATAACATCCCCGTCCCGAATTACCACACTTTCACGAGGACCAAGTTTCTTTCTACCATCACCAGAATTAATAACAACTGGATTCGTACCTTCCTACAATTAGAACAAATAAATCTTCACGCAATTGCTCTACATGCAAACCTCTATCAAATTAGGTCAACAAAACTTCGGTAACGGGTGAGGGAAGTTGCAAGCTACCACGAGTAGTTTAGCAGAACCGTCAGTGGAAGTGGTAAGAGTGATGTGCTTGCGGCTGATCCTCTGATCAGAAACGAGAACGTTGCTACGGCCGACGGTATTTGGGCCCTCAGAGAGAGGTATTTTTAGCCCCAAATTGTCTTCCTCCAGATTTTTATCAAGCGGAACCAAATACCCAACCTTCTTCCCGCAGAAGAACACAGAAAAGTAATTAGAGAAAACAAATAATACAATATATGAGTAAGTGTAAATAAGCTGACTGTGAGCTGAAAAGTCAGGACCTGGAGGCGAGCCATTGCTGAGCAGAGAGGGCGTTTCAGAGTGAGAGGAGAAGAGCTTGATGAAGCCAAAGGCGAAATAAGCTGATGGTGGTGATGCTTAAGGAGAGAAGATTGAACGGAGAAGAGGAATACTGCAAAATCTGTGGGAATGACAATGAAAATGGCGGCTTAGCGGCGAGGAAAGGCGATGAACGACGGAGTTTGTTGTTGTTGGTGGCGATGCTGAAGCGGCGGGCAAGACAAGACACATGCCACGGCGGCCAGACTCTGATGAAATGCACCGTCTTGGGCCTGGGTCTGCTCTCTCCCTAATTTCTTTTTTTTTTTTTTTTAACTATCATTTTGCTCTCATTTTCATCTTATTTTGCTGTTCCCCAACTCCGATGTATTCATGTTGACGGTTGATTTCCATCTTATACTCTTGATTTTGATATATATGTATATTTTTTTTAAGTCGAATGAATCTTAAAATACACCGTCTTTATACTCCTTACTCCTATCACATATATAAAGAATAAATTAAAATATTTCAAAAACCAGGTTGGAAGAATTCATATGATAAATATAATTCTATGATTTTGTAATTGGAATCGAGGAAAGATCTTGGTGTGATTGTAATAATTTTTCGCATAACTAATTTTTTCTGATTTGTAGTTTTTCTCTAAGTTGAAATATTTCATGTAAATTATCGTATTCTCAATTTTACTGCTTACTTTTAATTTTTCTAATATATCAATCCTTAATCCATATATTACAAGTTATTCTTAATATCTATTTATTCGTATAATTGAAAATAGAGAATTCGAACTACAGATTTCGTAATTACGAACACATTCTATGTTAATTGAGTTATGCTTGATTTTGTTTAACACCTATTTATTCCTTGTAAAAGTTGACCCAAAATTATAATATATTTTCTTCAATACTATACAACAATATAATCAATTTCACCAAATTTGTATCAAATATACGTTTTAGAAATCGTTAAAGAGATGTGAAAATATTTTTTTTCTTTAAAAAATAGCAAAACTTATACAAGTAACAAAATATAATTTTAGCTAGCTGCTTCGATTTTTTCCCCTAACTTATAATTCTGCATTTTTTTGAAACAGTTACAATTTAAATAATTTTCCTCGATTTTCATTGGTTCGAATATATATATATATAATAAACACTAATTTACCATATGTTAAATCATGATTTGATAATAAGGTGAAATGCACATAGATAAATAGCTAATATTTTTTCTTAATTTAATATACAACAAAAATAAATATTATGAAGCCAATTACAATAATTACCAATAAAGTACCTTTGACTTTTTCATCAGATCTATAATCTATAGTTACGAGTAGAATAAAGAAAAATATACCGCAGAAGGGCCGAGTTGGTTCAGATTAATGCATATATATACACACTAATATAAAATGATCTCCTCTAATTAAGACTAATTTCAAACTAAACTTACTTTTCCCTACATTCTCTACGCCTGCCTGCAGGCTACAACTGCCCCTATTTGTTAATCCATCTCACAATTTCAACATATATTTACTGCACTAAACTGTACATATATCACCAAAAAAAAAAAATTGTCATCTAACAGTTTGGACTATCGATCTCTATGAATCTAACTCGTTTTCTTCTACTTTGAGCATCCCATATGAAAATGCCAAATATATCAGCAACATAGTTCCCACGCACGACCTGCACCCATTTCTAAACTTCTTTTAAAACTGTCTATTTTGATCGACTTTCAAATGTGTATTAGATGTTAACATTTTTCAACCTTGTATCAAAATCGACCTATTTACCATAATTTTTTGAATTCACATATCTACTAATTTAAGTAAGTTTCTATTAGAAATAAAATTCAATTTTCCATCTAATACATCACCTATAAATTAACTTTTAAAAATTGTCAATTCTTTTTTTTTATTAGATATCTAGCACAAAATTGGAAGTTGAAAACACTAAAATTGTAATTAAAATCTTTAATAAATGCATTGAATTACTAGAGTAAATAACTAAGAACAAAATAAATGAGCTTACAGTGTGGCGCAGAACAAGAAAATCTTCCTGGGGTCCAAGTACCAGCTGCAAGATTGTGGAGACCGCTTGAGGCTGTTTCTTCTAAAGCTCAGCCTTTCCGCGCCGCCGCTGCTGTGGGTCGTACTAATCACTATCTCATGGCTCAGTGCGCCGCCGCCACCGCCGTTTCCACCACCGCCCAATTCTTCTATGCCCACCACCGCCTGCTTTTCGAGCATGCTCGACCCTCCTCCTACCACACCGCGACATTGTTTCATGGGCAAAATTAATTAAATAACTAAAAGATTTAAAAAAAAAAAAAAAAGGAAAATCCCATTTTGGGTGCGGTCGGTTTATGAAAAATTCCAAATGTTAATGTTTCCTTTTGGTCTGTTGTTGAAACTTGCGAGTGTTGTGCACGTGTTTTGAAGTTACTTTACCTACTGGGGAGATGGACTCTCCTGCATCATCATCATCACCATGATCTTGCCCCATCTTATTTCCACCACGTATCATTCCTTTTCTGCTAAAATTCCTCTACAATTTCCACAAAAAAAAACAAAGAACAACCCATTAATTCTTTTCAGTAGCGTCTTTAATAAGTCGAAATTTCCACTTTTTTTTCCAGAGTATCGAACGGGAAAGACAAGAAAGAAAAACTCACTGTAATTCTTAAATTGTGAGAAATTTCCTTGTTGGAAAAATTGTCCATATCGACGATGAAGCTATCGGATTTTGTTTTGTACTGATCGGAAACCGCTGTTTTTTCTAACCCATTATTATTCACTTCGTCAGAACTTATTATAACCTGAGCGAAAGAATAAAAAACACGATTCAATTTACAAGTGGTTAAAAGTAAAGACCATTACAGAGGTTTCCGGGAAATTAAATTAAATATAAGCCCATGGGAAACGAGCAAAATTAAATTGATTATGACACAAAACCCAATGGAACAGTTGAAAAGCGTAAATTATTATTAGTTTAGAAAAAGAAGAAGCTTACTGGCTTTGGATTGTCCGCCAATTCCATTGAAGAAAGAAATTAAGGGAGATGAGTTTGAATTTACAGGAAGAGGTTGAACAACTGGCGCCGGGAAAGAAAGAGTTCAGAAAGATCCTTCTCGATCTTTCTTTCTCTCCTTGTAATTAAAGCGGTACAATCAACAGATACGAATATGGATTACAGTATAAAAGATCCGAGATCTGATTGATTTTGAATTTGAATTTGAATTTGAATTTGAGTGGACTGTGGAAGTTGCAGACGAACGATTCTTGTACTTAAGCGCGGAGGAAAGAAGCCGGGAAGAAGCGTCGAGGAGAAACAGAGGAAAAAGAAAACAGAATGACTTGGGAAATTTCAAGACTTTGCCTCTGCATTATTTATATATACATTAGGCGATTTGATTGCTAAATTTTCAAATTGTATATTTTTTTCGTGTTTAAGGGTAACTATTTTTTATTTTTATTTTGTAATTATATGAAATTTTAAATTCAAAAATATGTTTAAACATCCTTTTTAGAGAAAAGATGTAACTTTTTAAAAATTCTCTGTTTAATTTAAAATAATAATAATAAATTACTGCATTAATCTTTTATACCTATTTTTAAACACAGTTATATTTTGAAAATTTTGAGATCAAATGAACATATTCTAAAAAAATTATAGACTAAAAAAGTAAATTTTAAAAATTCATTGGTCAAACACATATTCTTTAAAATTTTATAACTAAAAAGGTAATATTTCTTTTTTCTTTTCTTTTTTAGGAAAAACATGTGCTAAACTAGAATTTCTTTTAACAGGTACAAAAAGTAAAATTTAAAACTTGAACAGGGTCGATAAAATAAATCAACAATAAATTAATATATCATTTGATAAAATTGTTTACTACAAAATAAATTTTAGAGCAAATTACTTTTTGTCTCTAAATTTTGAAAAATAGATGTATCATGGTACTTAAATTTTCAAAATGTATAATTTTAGTCTCTGAATTTTTTAGAATGAATTCATTTGACTATTAAATTTTCAAAAAGTATCTTTTTAGTCCCAAAATTTTCATAATAGGTTTAAACGATCCCTAATTTTTTTTAATTTTCGTTTTATTAAATTTCGAATCATAAAAATATGGTTAAAAATAATTTTAGAAAGAAGCGGTATTTTCTTTTAAATAACTTTCTAATTTAAAATAATAACAATAATAAATTATTGTAGGACCTTTTAAATTTGTTTCTTAAAAAAAAAAATTGCACGACTAAAAAAATACATTTTAAAATCTTAAGCCCAAATAAACCTATCGTAAAAAAAACTCGAGAACTAAAAAGATATGTTTTATAAATTTATGGACCAAATATACATATTCTTCTAAACTTAAGGATTTAAAAGGTAATTTTTTCCTAAAATCTAAGAAGGGTGTGGAGTCTACAAAATTAATGAACAATAAATTAATATATTGATTACCATATAATAAAATCTCAGTATTATGTGAGGTCCATAAAATTAATATTTCATTTGACAATATTGATTGTCACAAAATAAAATTTAAGAATATGTAAGATCTACAAACTAAATAAATAATAAATTGTGTCAAATTATGAAAAGAATATATGTATAAGATTAGTAGTATAAATTTTCCCAAGCTTCATCTTTTAATTGAGATGTTAACTCATGAGCTATTATGTTTAATTTTCAAAATTCAATGATTGGATAGAAAATAAGACATTGCTCATCCTTATAAAATTTTCAACTATACACTTGAATTGAATTTGGAGCATATAGGCTAATCTTCATGTTTAGTTTTATTTTTCCAATTTAGTCTCTAATATTTAATATATTTATTTAATTCCTTATGCTTTTCATAATTTTTAATACAGTCTAATATTAATAATGATAAACTTAAATGTTAGCAAAGATTTAGAAGGAAAAAAAAAATAATGTAGGAATTCTTTTCCCACAAATTTTAAATTTCGTTAAAAATTAAATTTATTGGCTTGGTTTTTAAAATCATTAGTGAAAAGTAGATAATAAAAGAAGAAATTTAGAAATGGAAGTATTATCCATAGGTTTAATTTTCAAAAATAAAATGGTTACCAAACGGGTCCAAACTTTTAAAAATTTGTTTTTGTTTTTGGAAATTGATTAAGAATTCTGATTAAAGATGTAAATTATTATAAAAAATGAGAAGAAAATATACTTAATTTTTAAAAATTAAAAAAATGGAAAGGTGTGTCATATGTGAACCCCATTTGGCCATTCCACAAAAAGAAAAAAGAAATAAATAAAGAGATGAGAAATCGTTTGTATAAAATGGACCATAAATAGTTGGCGTTGCAATAATTGTTGAAGCGAAGTTTAGGAAAAATACGAAAGCATATGCAATGCCAACAAATTCCGACTTGAAATAATCTGTCTTAATTCTCCTTCCTTTCTTTAGTTTCAATCATAAGTTGGGATATTTAACAACCTTATCCTATACAAGTAACCCAATCTACCTTACCAAACATTATCAAATATTAAGGTTCCGTTTTGCTAACTATTTTAATTCTATATCATCTATATTTCTTACCATGATTAACATTTTTCTTAAGTACAACGGTCGAATTCCTAACCAAATTCAAAAAACAAAAATAACTTTTTTAAAACTATTTTTTTTTAGTTCTCAAAATTTAGTTTGGTTTTTTAAACCATTAATGGAAAGTAGATAACAAGAAACTTAATTTTCAAAAATAAAATAGTAATCAAATGGAATCTAAAAATTTCGATTATACAATATTCTTTCCACGTTGAAACTCTATCTTCATCCTTTCTAAATACAAGTCAAAATTATAATTTTATTATTTAAACATTATATTTAAAAAATGTTAAATACATAAACGATCGAGAATTTAAATTTTTAACCATTTTAGTTGAAGGTAGAATAATACTTACTAATTGAGTTCAGATCAAATTTATAATAAACTAATTTTGTTTCACAACATGTCATATAGTATCGACTATGGAGTGACACGTGTATATCTTGAATTAGGTTATAAATGCAAAATAAAATAAAGTAAGTCCATGCGGCTGTGTCAGTTGGGGACTTAGAAATAACAGGTGTATTTTTATTTCGATGCCCATGAGTTGGGTTAGGGAGATTTTTTGGAAAAATAATAAACAAATATATTTTTTTTAAAAGGTCGGCCTTGCCTTAACTTGTTTTTGGCTCAAAACAATAGTGTTTTAGTTGAATTAAGCTCTTACTTTTGTTTTAAAATTGATTAAAGTATTAATTTATTATTTTATACTATTAAGATATTAATAAATATTAACCAGAAAATGACATAATAGATCTTTTTAGGCACACAATCATCTTATACATTTAAAATTTTATTTAACAAAAAACAAATAAATAACAACCTAAATAGCATAGATACATATAATCGTGCGTATTTTATCTTTAAAATGAGATAATTTTGATTTGACTTTTAAATTGGTAATTTAAATCATGTGGGTTTGGATATTTTTTTTTTTTTTTTATTCTTTAAGATATTCAAATAGTATTCTTTTTAATTCTTTTTCTTTTATTTTGTTTTTATTCTTGACAATTTTATTTTCTTTTACCTTTTAGAATTTGACGTTGATATAGATTTTTTTTCTCCATAACGTTGGTGAAGTACCTACAATATTGATATTTTGTAACTTAAACATGACATAAATTTATAGAAATCTTTTGTTTTCTTTCAAAATATCATTATTATCAAAATGAGAGTTTAACTCAACTAATATATGCTACTTGTAAAGAGGTATGTAGTTCAAATTCTCTCACTTTCTATTATATTAAGAAAAATAAATCATTATATATATATATGTAAATCCATTATATCACGATAAAAAAATATATTTTCATTTGTCAAACCTTTCACTTTCAGTATGATTATTGCTAAGAATACAAATTAGATGGAGATTAGAGTCTAATTTGAATGATATATATATATATAGTGGACCAAAGTAAAAAGTAAAATCACGTCATTCCCAACCACCACTCACCACCCCAACTAAAAAAACCAACACTTGTCATTTCTCAAAGGAATTTAGGATAAGATATAAGGGAGAACAAACAGTCATTTGAGCCGGACTTGGATGGATTCTGGTGAGTATTGTGGAATAATCTGCGGAATAAGTGGAGCTCAGCTGGAACTAATTCCCATTCAATTTTAAAACTATACTATATGATTATATTACAAGTTCAAAATATGACATTTATACTTTATAATATATGTAAGCATAATGGGCTTCATGTTTGTGGTCAATTAATATATATATGGCAATTTGAATAAAGTCTAGACTCCACATTCTTGATTGATGAAATAGCACTTGCTTTCTGTTCAGACGGCTTGGTTTGGTCCTTATTAATGAAATAACTATTTTATTGATGTTTTTGAAAGGCAAGGAACAGAGAGTGAAAAAAAAAAGGGTAATTAATTATATTTCCGAGTCGGGGTTTATTCTGGTAGATGGATGAAACAGGCTTGGAATATGAATCACTGAGTTGTGCAGACTCCAGAAAATCAATGTTGACATGGTTAGTAGGGAATGCACAGATTTGACTTTTGAATTAGTGTTCGTTTTAGATATTCTTTAACAGGTTGATATCGTTGAAAAGCTTGAAATTATTTTTGCGGTCGTTTTTTCATTTTAATTGCAAATGCCAACAAATGTCTAGAAAACGATCACAATATCTATTCCACTCTCAACCGTGGAAGAGAAAAATTGTTCATACTCTATTGTCATCTCAGACTAAAAGATTAGAAGTTTAAATCTCCACTCAAACTATAAAAAAAGAGGTGATTCACATGACAAAAGTATCAATCAATGGTCCAAATACAAAATTATTAGAAACCTAATTGGAACTTAATGATGAAATCAATCAGCCATCAAAATACATCAACTCATTTGTAATCCAATATTTTTAAATTTATGATTTGTAAACTTAAGAAATAGCATGAAGAAACTCACAAGTCATATAGTTAAAAGAATACTGCAAGATTGGCATAAACTTGATTTGCTCCGACAGTCAATTGGCCTCTCGTATTTCTGAAAAATAAAAGAACACGGGTTCCTTAAATTAAATTACTGCGACCAATTTGAAATTAATCTGATGAACCTTTGGCTTGTTTTGAAGGTCCCACGTATAGGTCACAAATTCGGCTGCACAAACAAACTAAAGAAATACCAAGGTTGGATGATAATGATCTTTCGATCTTATTAAAGCCTATAACAAATGTTGAGTTCTCTTGAATTTTCTTTCCCTTCAGTTGGGTTTGGTTCTTTTGGCGGCATAAACGGGTCTTGCACTGATATTTAATCTATCATTCATTAAATTAGTCAAAGTCAAGCATACATCAACCAACTTGATTCAACGGCATCCATCCATCCATCCATCGGTCCGTCTTCTGTTCATCTCGGTATAGTCAATCCAAATCCAGTGGCTAATACCAACCTGCACATAAACAGAGCAAATTAATCACATCGTCTAATCTCATTCTACATCTGTAAATAAGATCAAAATACAACGTGCAATCATGGATGTAGTGTCACATGACACTTCCTTTTCCATGGCATATTATGCTGTATATTTATGGCCCCAAGTTCAGGGCTTTCTGTATCAAACTCAAAGCCATTTGCTTGACATGGTGGATTCGAAAGTTTTGGTTGATTTTCTCGTGCAGTTGGCTTCTGTGATTTGCAAATGGGCAAGGATTGGGTCTGAGGGCAGGGTTTGAGCAGAGGCCATGGTTATGAACATAACTGTTCAAAACATCCATAAAGCACCCACACACTAGCTGCAGCATTGTTGAGGATGTACTTTCATGATTGTTTCGTCAGGGTGGAAAACTGAAGTAACATCCATGCTCCCTACCAATTAGGCAATTACACACATGCACAGATGAACACATGTTCATGTTTCGACCCTACAACTTGAAATATTGGGATAACAACAATTTGATATGGCATTAAAACTTGAATAATGTTATTTCCTCTTTGTTTCTTATTAACAGTCAACGTGTTGAGTCTTGTAAGTTGAATTAACGTTTGAATCCATGCATGATGGAGATTATCCAAACTGCATGAACTGATTGAGTCAAGTGTTCATTTGTTTGACCGTGCTTTTATATGTGTGTCAAGAGTTTAGAGTATAATTAGGAAAGTTGGTTTGCATGTCTCTGCATGCAGGGTTGTGATGGGTCAGTGTTGTTGAGTCTTCTATCCATAGATTGAAAGAGACTCACTTCCCAATCTGAGTCTTCGTGGGTTTCATATAACTGACAAAGTTAAGACTGCATTGGAAAGAGATTGTCTTGGGGAGGTCAGCTGTGCTGATGTCCTTTCTCTAGTAGCCAGGGATGTGGTTGTCACAGGGTTTTTTTTTGGAGAACAAATTGGGGTTGGGAGATTTGAACCAATGACCTCTTAGTCTGCAAGACATACAACTGCTAGTTGAGTTCAGCTCTTGTTGGAGGATGTAGTTGTCACTATAGGAAGCAGGAAAACTATACTTTTCCAATTTCTTTGTTTTTTGTTTTTTGTGTAGAAAGATATAAGACACCAAAATAAGTATATTAGTATAGTATTAGTAAAGGGTATAAGTAGATTGGAAGTTAGTCACTGCGTGCCGTTATAAATAGGAGGGTGTGTGAGTGATGGAGGCTATTTTGTGGAGTGATCTAGGGCTTGGGTGTGTACACTCAAGAGGAGGTTCCAAATGTCATTATCTTGTAGTTATTCCATTACATCTCAATATATTACAGATCTTGATTCCAGTTAGAGAGTATCCACAGAAGATTGAATGATTGATGATGACAGATCCACGAACCTCGGTGGGAAGTTGAAATTTACGGAGAGATGGAAGAGCTCTACAGTAGAAGCTCTCATGAATCTAATCCTACCTACAGAAAATTTGTAACCCATGAACCTCTTTGGAATTAGTATGTTTACCTGTTATTTTGAATTGTGCAAGAAAATCTGTAATTGGTGTGGGTGGTTCTTCTAGTATGTTCCAGTTGTGAAAATTCTTCTGCAATATTCTTTGCAGATACAACGTTATGTTATGTAATCGGTATTGGTATGGGTCCATTAATGAACTCATTTAAGCAAGCATTACTAACTACGAACTTAGCTAGTACTTAGTAGACTGCCAAATGACGAAGGTAATATGAGTTCCACAAACTAAACCATAAGAAATGAAAAGGCACAAAACACTTCGAACTGAATAATTGAGTAGGGTTGAGACCAAGTTGCAATAACTAAAAAATGAATAAGAAAAATTTTAGGTTAAAATACCATTTTGGTCCGAAGTTTGTTCAATTTTAGGATCTTAAATTTAGTCCTCAATGCTCGTTTATTGTTGATTTTTTTAAAAACTTTTTGTTATCTATTAGCAGTTTTACTATAAATTTTGAAAATATATTCACATATTATATTTCTTTGCATGAAAATTGTTATTATTATTTAACCAATTTTGATAAAAATGAACTTTGAGGGACTAAATTTAAGATTTATTCAAAGTAGAGGGACTAAAATTGAACAAATTTCAAAGCCTCTGTTTTCATATATTGAAAAAAGGGTGGAATAAATCAGTGCATCTAATAAGGTGTTCCCAGCCAATGAAAAGGCTTTTGCCTTTGAATCTTTATATAATACACACAGAGCATGCTTAATAATTGAGCATGTAGAAGCTGAGTAATAATCTAATCAATAGCAAAGGGTATTCTTTTAAGGGTAAGAAACAAAAAGCACAATAATCATCAACTAAGTGGTCAGTTAAGTATCTAAAAATGCTAGTCATAGCAGCACTTACTTCCACTCTTGCATGACGTATAACTCCAAACTCATATGATATCAGTCAATAACAGATGAAAGAAGCTTGAAGTTTTCTAGTTTCATTTCTTCCTCGATGCCTGAGAATGCTTAGCGACTTGCCTTCTCCATGCAGAAATTGGTATCTACAGGGAAAAAGAATTGGACAAATGGTTCAAACATTGATGGGTTTTGTAGTTACATGTGATGACAGTCAATATCAACTCATAACCTATAAGTTTAATTCACTATTCTTGAACCCTCAAAAAGAAAATATAGTACATATGCAAATATAAAACCAATATATAATCCTTACAGCAGGAAAGCCACCATAATCCCCAGGTTCCTTGATGTCTTTGGTGACACAACTCAGGGCAGCAAGCCGGACCTGCAGACTTCTACCAGTTAGACACCTCAATCTAAGATCCGTTTGGTGTTTTCATAGTAAATAGTAAATCCAACTTGAAGAGACTTACTTTTGATCCAACTGATACGTGATCACGGATAGCTACTCTCCCTCCCAACGTTACATAATCCCCTATCCTGAAAGAAATGAGTCACCCAAAGTCAATGTTGGAAGAATTGTTACCATAAAAGAAGCTCTCATAAAAGTTTGAATCTAAATTGAATAGGCAATATAAGAAATCACGACAGAGTCCAGGAGAAGCAAAAAAATGTACGTCACGGAGCCTGCAATTCCCACTTGTCCACAAAGCATGCAGCAATCTCCAATGATTACATTATGACCGATCTAAATAGCCAGGAAGAGTTTGATAGTCACTATGATGATTTTGACTATGAATTATTGATGTGCGTGCGTGGGTGGATGTGTGGTGGCTGGTGGGGGAGGAAAAAACCTGAACCAAATTGTCAATTTTTGTGTTATTGCCTATGACAGTATCTCTCCAGCTGCATAGACAGACCACTATATTAGCATGTCAACTTAGCCTACTCCCAAAAGCAATGTCGGTCAAGGAAATATAACCAGCCCGTTACATTAGTACCTTCCTCTGTCAATGCATGTATTGGAACCAATCTCTACATTCGTTCCTATCTTGACATTCAGCATCTAAGAAAAAAGAGAAGAAAATATATGACAACAATTTCAGTTGCTAATGTAAAAGGAACTTGATATTGGCAACATCTTTATTGCTTCTACCAAACATGAATATCCATCCTGATACCAAAGATGTAGTAGTAAAAATCCCAAAATCATAACTAATTATCAAGTATAAGAGATTTGAGACTCGAAAAGCACAAGCTAAGTCTTTCAAATCAAGTAATTCGCTAATTCATGACTGAGTGTTGTGGAAACTAGTAGCTGATGGAGAACTAGCACAATAGATTTGTTAAAACTCTCTATTCTTAAATTGTTCAATAAAAGAATGGAGAAATAATGGAAATAGAGGTTTATGACACAAACTTGAGGTTTCTTTTTCATAGTCCCGTGCTCATTCACAAAAAATCCAAATCCTGCAAGGAGAAAATATTGGAATTAGCATCTTGATTTGATGATTTATCTTGGAAGTGCAACATTCATTTGATGAATAAAGATGGCTTAAAGATCACAACTACTGCAGTCTGCAGTTAAACATTCCAGGGAGGACACTGACTTGGAATTTTAACATATAGGCATCAGTGCTAGCTAGTTATAAGCAAATACACATATAATCTCAAGAGTTTCAGACATTAGTAGCTAACGTGTTTCAATGGATATTTTCCCTTGTGTGGCTAGAACCCTAATTGACCTCTATACTATTAGGCATTAGATCATGAAATTTTATCCATAAAATTTGGTGGGACTGAGATTTGAGTATTTGGGTTAGTAAGTTAAGTCTCTCCCAGCTACTTTCGAAATTAACATGAATTCCAATGCCTTCTTCATGATGGTTAGTCTAATTCCCATGAATTCCATCAATTGAGTTTATGAAAATCAGCCTTACCATCTTGACCAATGCATACTCCATTGTGGATAACGCAAAAATCACCTACGGTGCAATTACTAAGTGCAACATTGAACCTAGATATCGCAAAGTAATTCCATTACAAAAGAGAATCAAAATAGCAGAACGCAGGTGTAGAATTCATAATTTGAAAATTATGGAAAGCTTTGTTTGAATCCCGTCAAAGACGATAACAAACCCGATCTTTGTTGATTGACCAATTGTAACAGCATGTCCAATAACAGATCCTGATCCAATATGCACACTTGCGCCAACGACAGATTTCGCGTGAACCACGGCACCGACCTCGATAACTGCTGTTGGTTCAATGCAAGCGGAGTGGTGGAAAGTCCCACCCCCATTGTGCCATGTCCGAAATCCGAGGCAATTTACTGCAGCATCACCTTCTACTTTGCAAACAACAAAAAGCGAAGTTTAATCGTGAACTCTTCTGAAGTTGCAACCGATAAACTACAGTTGACAAGTTTTAACATATTTGCTAAAAGATTTAAAAGAATGCACAAAACTGAAATGCAAGAGCTGGAGATTGGAGAAGAAAAAACCTTACCAGAGGTGACGGAGAAGTGGGAAAAACTACAAAGGCTACCGATCTGAGAAGGAAATCGAGTTCGAAAATTAGAAGCGGAACGGGTGAGTGAAGTAGACAAGCACCGAGCAACATCGGTAGAAGCTAAGCGTCTAACAAGGATTTCCATAGCCGACAAAAACAGAGGAAGTATCAGTAGTTACTCCGGGAAAGAAAGCCTTCGACGATGAAGTGCGTGCTAGTTAAGTTCTTCCAAAGGGACAGTCACGCTCCAAAGTGCTCTCTTCTCCGGCGATCTCAATTTCAAAGCCATATTATAGGCCATTCACTTCTATACACAGAGTTATATAAGAAACAATACACTGAATAAACGAGAATAAAAATCTAACAGGGAGAAAGATGCAAAAAGGAGAGATGAGATATCCGCACAGAACAATAACTTGCAAAAAAAAAAAAAAAAAAAGCTCAACTAATATAAATTTGAATTAGGCTTTAATTACCAAAGAATTTAGAAGTAAAGGACCAAGTAGAAGTATAAAGGGTAACCAAATTCCATAAAAAGTAGATTGACAAAAATAGGTTTCTTAATCATGTACTCGATACACGATTACACTTGAATCTTGACTGATTACACCTCAATCGTGTATCTGGTACACGATTAGCCATAAATAATACACGAGTGCCTGTTGATCTGGCACGCGCAACAGCGTTGACTGAGGTAATCGTATACCAGGTACACGATTATCTTAAGTTGTGTACCGGGTACACGATTTCCTTCTCCATTAAACCGTCGCGACTCTTCTTCTTCCTCCATCCGAAACATTCTTCCTCCAAAACTTCGATCTTCCTCCGTCGAAACATCATCCGAAAACCTCCGCTTTGCCTTATTTTCTCTTGTTGTTGCCACCGTGAGTCGATCTACCAAAGGATTTTCTTCATCTTTGACTGAGGTAAAGTTTTTTCTTTAATTTTTTTCTAGTATATGTATTTGTTTATAAAAATGAGGATTAAGTTCGAAAATGTATAATTTATGGATCCATGATTTAAATGTATAATCTTCATATATATATATATATATATAATATCATTTTGTTTGCATTTTGGCTAAAAGCTAATGTGTAGTTTATGGATCCTTATTTATTTTTGATATATGTTGAACTTAAAATTAGATTTTGTTGGACTAGATGATTATGTTCTATTTGTTGGGCTGTTTTTTTTTTTTAATGAATTAATTTGTTGGATGATTATGTATTTATTGGGTTGAACTAGAAATATATTTATATTTTTATAAAAATAAAGATTGCTTCATATATATATAATATATTATTATTTTTTTTGCATTTGGGCTGGATTAAATGTATGATTCATGTATATCTATTTTGTTTTTATTGGGCTTAATTTAAATTTATAGTTTATGAATCTTAGATTGGCTCATTTAAATGTATAGTTTATGGATCTTAGATTTGGGCTAATTTAAATGTATAGTTTATGGATTTTAGATTTGGGTTAATTTAAATGTATAGTTTATGGATTTTAGATTTGGGTTGATTTAAATCTATAATATTTTAGATCTTAGATGTTGAACTTAGAAATTAGATTTTATTGGTTGACATATTAACATATATATATATATATATATATATATATATATATATATATATTGTCAACTTAACTGTTGAAAAAATCATAATAAATATGTCGATGCGTCTTGAAGAATAAGTTATTCTTGAACGTGAAAATGATCGAGACAGTGATATTGATTGTTGAAGTTGATGAATTATTTGGAAACGGTAGTAGTGGGGAACATAATCTTGAGTTGATACCGATATGTTCACCCAATAGATTGGGAAATTATAAATTCAACATGTGAACTAGGGTTACTTGGAGGAAAGGAGTATAGGTGTAGATAATTGTAGTTCAATAAAGAAAGCAATGTTGTTTAATACTAAAGAAGATTTACAGCTTACTGTAGAAAAATATTGTGTGACAGACACAACACAATTTTGGGCTTTAATGTCGGTTGAAAAAGTAAAATTGGATGTATAATGTCGGTTTTATTTTTTTTTTTTAAAGCAGATCTTTAATGTCGGTTTTAAACCAACATTGTAGGGGTACCTTTAATGTTGGTTTTAAACCGACATTAAGAACCCGCTTAATTTTTCCCTCTTCACTCTCCCCCTATTTTCCTTTTCCTCTCATTCTTACACTTCCCTCTTCAGACCCTCTCTTTCTTACTTCTCTCTTCCAAACTCTTGCCATTCGTCCGTCGATCATGTGGGTGAAGAGTCTGTTGTGGTGTAGATCTGGCTTCCATGTAGGTTTGTTCGCCATGTAACCCGTGCCGCCGTGACCAGTGCCCGGATCTGTTGCTCGTTCTGTCGAAGCTCCACAGCCAACCCGGATCTGATCGTGGGTGAAGCTCGTTCTGTCGAAGCGCCATAGCTCGGTCTGTTGCTCCCTTCAGTTATTTTTCTGTGACTTATACTCTCGTTTTGATAAATAAGCACCCAAACTTGATACGCTAATCATGTGTCTCCAAATCTGAAGTTCATATTCCCACGTGGTGTGTTATCAAAGATCAGAAATGATAGAACTAGTAACAACTAGTGAAGAAGTAGGCTGGCATAGAAGTTTGTTATCAGAGATTCCCCCTATGGGAAAAGTCGGTACCAACCATATTGATCCATTTCAATAGTACTATAGCAATTGCAAAAGTTAAAAACCATTTTTATAACGAAAAGAGAAGACACATACGTTGTAAGTATAATACCATTAAAGAGTTTCTCACTTCTGATGTCGTTAAAGTGGATCATATACGAACTGATGAAAATTTGGCTTCCTTTGATGAAAAGACTGACCAGAGAGAAGGTTTTCAAGACCTCAAAAAGGATGAGACTCATGCCTATAAAAAATTGACTTGCTATGAGGAAAACCCAACCAGTAGACTAGAGATCCCAAGAAATAGGTTCAACGGGTAATAATTGGTCATAAGTGATATTTAGTGAACCATGTTAAAATGAACCAAAAGTTTCATTTCTATGACTTAGAGTCTGAGCATGATATCCTAGAGCGTAAGAAAGATTGAACTCAGTTCTTAATGATATCTATACTCAAGTGGGGTACCTAGCTATAGGAGTATTCTTGATAGACTCGTCTATGTGAATGTGGAAGTGGGGGTCGCTTCCTATGGAGTCTTTTTTTTAAGCAAACTCTCTAGAGTGTTTAGTAAACTAGGATACACATTCTAGGTCTTAAAGCTCGAGCATTCGAACTACACCCTAATGACACTGCGTGTGAGATGTTGTTAGAGATAGAGTTCAAAATCAAGGGTTGCTCTAGTATACTCTGAATCATCTACACTACGTAAAGGTTCAAGTCTCAAGACACCTTTACTTATGCACAATGTTGTATGGACTAAAACTGCTCGATGGAAAATATTTTTCTTATGTTTTTAAATTTTCAAGTTGAGGATTGTTGGTGAAATTGAGTTGTTAAGGAAAATGGCTTTTGAGAATCCCACATTGGTTATGTTAAGGATTGAACTCTACTTTTTATACTCCCATGTTGGACCTTAGGTTTGGGCCCAGGGGTACCCATATTTTGGAGGGAGTGAGAAGATATACCAATGTGGGTATGGTGGAAATCCTATACGTGCACCGCCGCCGTCCGTCTGGACGAGGCGAGGCACACGTGTGTGTATGACTATTTTTTAATAAAAAAATTTATTTTGTTTGTTATAACTATTATTTTTATTATAAAAAATTCTTAAATGGAGTTGGTCTTCAGTTGTTGCCATGTCGCTCACATCATTCCGCGTGCACGTTCGGTGGCCAACCGCACTTCCCTCTCTGACAGTTGAGTTTCAAGCATTATAAAAGGCGTAACCTTTCAAGCGTTTCAAACACATCATTTTTTTCATTCTCCCAACGTTCTCAATTACTCCCTCTCTTCCGTTTTTCTGAGCAATCTAGTCTGAAGTGTGAGTTTTCGTCAGTAACGGTGTATTTTCGACCGAGACCTCTTTTTTTTTTTTGCTGTTTTATCCTGGGGACAACGTGGCAGTATTAGTGACTTGCTTGCACACTTGGGCAGAGCCGTGAAACATCTTAAAGAGAGTGAGATCCGTGACTCAGTCCGTAACGAGCTTCTATTTTGCATAATTGTTTAAAATGGTAAAACTGTTTAATTTATTCACAAATATAACAAAATGTCGTCGTCTTGTGATAGCGACATTTTGCTATATTTATAAATAGTTGGCTCATTTTCCTTTATTTGAAAAGAACCTTGTATTTATGATATTTCAAAGCTTGATTAAGAAAAAATGGGGGACTAGGGAAAAAAACTAGAATCGCTATCGTGATAGATGTAGCTTTTTGTCAATTGGGCTACATTATTTTTCTTACTAAACATTAGCTTTGGCATGGTTGAACTGGTATGAAATTTGAACCATTGATAAAAATATTGTTGAACTCAGTAAATAAATAAATAAATAAACTTTCCAAGTCTCACCTTCCAAAAAAAAAAAAAAAAAAAAAAAAAAAAAATTCTTAGCAAGCCTCACTCAATTGCATCTATTTTAATAGGCCTCCAAATTATAAATGGCATCGAATTAGACTTTAAACTCTCAATTTTGTATTTGATAGGTTGGTGACTTTCCAATATAATCTCTAATATTGTTAGTTTTTTTTTATTATTAAAAAAATCAAGGATCTATTAGATAAATAATAAACAGTATCATGTAGATGAGAAAAGGAAATAAAAAGAAAACTAAATATTGAAAAAAGAAAATAAAGTTTTGTCATAGAAATGTTATTAAATGAAAAAAAATCCTTAATAAAAGTAAGAGGATTAAAGGCAAAGGAAAAGAAGAACCATATATAATATATAGAGCAATATTTAGGTATAGTCTATACTGCACCTAAATAATATGTTCTCCATCTTTCTACATATAAAAAATAATTATTTTTTTTAAAGAAAAACTTACGATGTAGCCGTTTTTAATTGGATAAAGCAAGAATTGTACCTATATTTTTTTTCCTAATAATCCATTGACATGGTCCACGTGGTTTGGGTTGAAAATGGCTGCAACCAACTGAATCACAACTCTTACTACTATTCCATAGAACAATAAGTACATTGTAATGAACCAATCAAATACTAATCTATAGTTTGTCTAAAAAAAACAAATTTCAAAATAACACATTTTACCAAAAAATGGATGAAGATCTAGCGAGGATAGAGCTCATAATTGAAGCTTCATTAGATAAAGATTGGAGGGGTATGCTTTCAAAATGATTAGCCACCTCATTCATTTCCAACCATTGGTTTATCTTTGATTCTGTGTTGGATTCATCAATGTTATTATGCATGAAGAATGTTGTTTCCAAAGTTATAGGAAGAGTGAGAGAAACTACTAAGCATTAGAATCATTGTAGTCTTCGTTGAACGATCTACTACATCCTCTTGAACACACAATAATCTAATATGAATGCATATTGACATTTCAACACTTGAACCAATACTAAGGGTTGAATTTATGACATTTTTAATCATTCCAACCTTCTAATTTTTCAATGCCTAAAACATACAACAATCAGTTTATTGCGAGGTTTGAAAGGTAATAAGATTGTGAATTTTACAATGAAAGAAATTTGATAAAGACATTAACTTAGAACAATATAAGATTATATTATACAATATTTTTATATCAAATCTGCTAAGGTCGTTTGTTTTACATGAGTGTAGATAACCAGAATAATTAGGTGCTTGAAATTATAGATGTTCGAAATTACAAATGTTTGGAATCTTTAGATAACTAAGTTTGTCGTTTTGTCGAAATGTTTTTGAAAATATATGGAAATATTTGGACAATTGTATCTTTTTATTTATTATTTTTTTTTTTTAGTATTTCTACCCAGGAATATCTAAAATTTACATCATGTTCTAAAAATGCTCTAACGATTATTCCTTAATTTATAATTAATTTAACATAAGTTGAACTTATATAACATATTTGTTTTTTATTTGAATTTTTTTAAATTAATATATTTTTGTTATTTTATTTGTTATTTTTTTCTACGGAATAATACAAATTAATTTAAGATGTTTGTAAAATAAATATTAATTTAAATTTAAAATTGAATAATCTTTAAAAAAAAATTAAAAAAGCCACAATAAAATCAAAGAAAGTGATGAATTACATAGTTGACAATATTTATTTTAATTATAAAATGAAAATAAAGAAGAGTGACATTTTTGTATATATGAAAAAAAAGGGTTTAAAAGGTAAAGGGGATCCCATCAACACGAAAATCTCGAAAAACTCATGTTTCAAGAACGCATCTAAAACTCTTGAGATGCCCTCTGTAAGGGCATCCTTGAATGTCTGTGAATTTCTAGATGCTTAAGCATCTTACATTAACGCAAAACAAAGTGGTAATTTACCACTCCATGAAAATCTTAGATTCTCATGAAACAAACGACCCCTTAATGTTATCAACAACGTCAAAAGTGTCGATATGTTAAAAGAAGATTTCAAGAAGTGAATTATATACTTACAAAGCTTGAGAGATCTTCTCTCTTTTCTCCATTGCAAAAACAACTATTTTTCTTGCCACTCACGATTTTAAGAATTAAAATACCAAAGCTAAAGATGAACTAGTCAAGACTGGCACTTGGTACAAACTCATATCTGAGAAGACTTTCAGTTCATTTTTGTGAGTTATTTGCAAAGCCTCTTCACTGTGTTACGTTGTCCATTAGCTAGCTTACCCTGAAAATAAAAACTTCAATCTCTAGTTAGAATTTATATCAATTTACACCTTAAGCTCTATTCCTTAATCCATTCCATACCTAGTAAACAACACCAAATCCACCATGTCTGAGCTTGTTCTCACTTGAGAAATAGTTTGTTGCAATTTTAATGGTTCAAAATCAAATTGAATGGTCTCCATGTTGCTAATTTCCTCAGTGGTATCCCCCATAACATATGTACAAATATACCCTATAGTAGATAAAAAAAATCACCCGACAATGTATTCCAAACAACATCCAAAAATCCTTCAACAATTTTTTTTTATAAAGTAAGCCATGATCGTTCATTCCCAATAAATATTTCATAACAAAATCGATGACATGTTAATAGATATCATAGGCTACTAATCACATTAGCATACTCATTTTGATTTTATTACATCACTTTCATTTTTAATTGGAAGTAAGTGAACACTTAAACCAAATGGAACATACACGTGCTTACAACCATAATAATTATACTTTTTAAGTATGTTTTGGATATAATGTGATTAGTCAAGAAGAAATCTATTCAGAGTTTTTCGTTATTTTCATACCCATAATAAAATTCTCACTGAAATCTTTTATATGGAGTTGACTGCTCAACAAATTTTTTGTTTCATTTATAACAAATATATTTGAACTAGAGATCAATAAATCATCAACATATAAACTAATAATAACATGAAAATAATTTTTTCATGATTTATAATCAATGCTTTTATCACATTCATTTAGTTTATAATCAATATTCCTGTCTCTTATACACATCTAGATGTGTATAAGAGACAGCTTGTATAAAAAATTGCTGCACTTGAAATTAACAATATAATGAATGTGATTCTCATAACCGGAGAGAATGAATAAAAAAAGTTTAATTCTTTCTTTTGTTTAGAATTGTTAGCAACAAGTCTAACTTTACATTTAAGTTATTTATGTAGATCGTTCAAGGAGCTTCTAGATAGTTAGTGTTATTTTCTATTTTAACTAACTACTCATTAAATGACATAAATCAAAATCAAATCTGAGAGGAAATAATAGATTATATTCAACCATATTTTCTCACACCCGTTAATGATCCATTAAACAATAAAAATACAAACAAATAACTTATCTAATGTCGAATCTATAGTTTCTCAAAATAAATAACAACTTTCGAAATAGCATATGTTTCCTGTATTCTTGGGGAACAATCTAACGAGGATGGAGCTTTGTAATTGAAATATCATTAAGAGTTGAACTTCCAGAATTACTAGTTCCATCTAACTTTAACATTGTGTTGGATTCATAGGTGCTATTACTATGTCTGAAGAATGGAGGTTTAGAAGGTATAGGGAGAGTGAGAGAAGAACTACTTAACATCAAAAATATCGAAGCCATTGTTGGCCGATTTGCTACATTTTCTTGAATACACAATAGTCCAATGTGAATGCATCTAATCATTTCAGTTCTTGAACCAATCAAGAGTGTTGAATCTATGACATTTGTAATTGTTCCAGCCCTCCAATTTTTCCAAGCCTACAAGAAAATCCCACGATGGTTATAGTTATTGTCATTGATTTTTTAAAATAAGAATCGAGGATAGTTAGTTATATTGGTGATCTTATAAATTATGGTATATTGCATTTAAAGTTCAAATTGAACAATATCAAACAAATATATTGAAGTCTGGGGATGAAGCTATGTTACCAAATGGGTTAGAGATAACAAGATTGCAAAAACAGACTAATTTAAACAATAAATAAACAAACCATTTTTTAATATCAAAATCTTCTAATACTATTGGTAGCTGATTTAAGTGTCGTTACATATAGAAATTTTAAGAAGTATATTATATACTTACAAAGCTGGAGAGATCTTCAACGTTTTCTCCATTGCGAAAGCAATTGTTTTTCTGACCACTCAAAATCTCAAGAATCAAAATGCCAAAGCTAAAAACATCTGATTTCACTGAAAATTGTCCATGTATAACATACTCTGGAGCCATGTAGCCGCTGCAAAAATAATAACAATAGATAATAAACTATTCCACAATATTTTAAAGGAAAATAAACATATTTGAACTTACTAAGTTCCCACAATTCTACTTGTATTGCCTTGAGTTTCATCTACTTCAAACAATCTTGCCAAACCAAAATCTGCAATCTTTGGATTCATTTCTTCATCCAACAAAATATTGCTAGCTTTGAGATCACGATGTATGATTCGAAGACGAGAATCTTCATGAAGGTAAAGAAGCCCTCGTGCAATGCCATTTATGATTTTGAATCGTCTTTCCCATATTAATAGAGTTCGCTTCCCAAAATCTACAATGTCATCGATATATGAAAGCTATGGCTTTTCCATTTTTTGTAGACCAAAGAAAAGAACAACTATTATACCAAATATGAAGTTGTCAAGGCTGCCATTTGGTACAAACTCATATATGAGAAGTCTTTCGCTTCCATGCAAGCAAAATCCCAATAGCCTAACCAAGTTCCGATGTTGAAGGTTGACTACCAAAAGGACTTCATTTTTGAATTCAACATCTCCTTGTTGTGAATTATGTGCAAGCCTCTTCACTGCAATTTGTTGTCCATTAGGTAGCTTACCCTAAAAATATAAAGAGTCAACTTTTAGTAAGAATGTCACTCAAAACTTTATACTTTAAACTCCAATTCATTGCTATTCTTTAGCTAATTCATTTTATACCATGTAAACAGCTCCAAATCCACCCTGTCCTAGCTTGTTTTCACTTGAGAAGGCATTTGTTGCAATTTTAATAGTATCAAAATCAAATCGAATTGTCTCCACACTGCTAATTTCATTGGTGCCATCTCCGAGAGCAATACCTAAAGAGTAGATTAAGGCTTGAACATCAAATTCAATTGTAGGATTAAAGCCACAAGCATTCTTGAAAAAGCCACACTATCATAGCAAAACTGTCATCTAAAAGAAACAGAGGAATTATAAACCACTCACTTCCAAACTTTTCTAATGGCCTTCTGTTCTTTGCCTTCCTTATTCTCAAAATGATACAAATGGCAACAATGAAAATGATGGCTGAAGCGATGGACACCATAACGATTATAACTGTTCTATTATTGCTATTATTTCCTGCAAAATAAAGCTGTGCAATTTATGATAGTTTTTCTTAAGCATATTGTCATTGCAAACAAAACAAAACAATTTGTTAAAATGGTGAAAGATGTGTGTGTTTATGTGCGTATGAACGTTGATACCTGGTGCCGGAGGCAGAGTCGGCGGCAGAGGTGGAGGTGGGGATGGCGGTGGCGAGGGAGGTGGCAGGGGCGGAGGAGGGGTGTAGAAAAGATAGATCTCATATCTCAGAAAACAACTTACCGCAAATATTCTCGCTCCTATTTTCCCAGTCGGAATATTTCTATTAAGCTGTCCAAAGCAATTAGTGCAATCCATAAAGGACAGATCCGGAGTACACTGGACAAGTCCATATATCCTATTCTCTTCTATGCTCGGTCCTTCGGTGTCTCCCACTGCGAATTTCAGTGTAGAACTTCCAGACGAAGCTTGATTTTGCAGTCTTGCTAACAGATTCCTCAGTGCTTGGCTGAACCCATCAACATTCGATGAATTCCCAGTGTTGAAATCTCTGGAAAGCACTTGAACGTTTGCAACTCCAAATATTGAATCGTTTGAGTAACGAAGCATACAATCGTTGTACCATCCGATAGCCTCCTTCTGGTTGGGACAAGTCTGTACAATCTTTAGAGCGGAGTCATTTAAGCAGTTCTTGCATTGCTCCACAGTCCAGTCGCCTCGGCAAAGGGCGATAGCGTTGACCTTGTCGGGTTGCTGTCCGGCTGAGAAATTGTAAAACCCGTAATCTATTTGGGAGTTGGAGAGGATGGAGGAAAGTAGGGTGTCAAGATTTCGCTTGAAGAAGCTGTTTCTGCTGTAGTTGCCGATGTTTGAACATGAGTGTGCAATGAACTCCTGTTGGGAAATAGTGGTAGAAACCATGAATAAGTGAATGACGCAAAGGAATAAGAGGCTTTTTGAAGTTTCCATCATCTCAATTCTCAATTTTCGTTTTGTAAAGTGAACAATGTCTCTTGAAAACCCATCTTATAATCTGAAGCAACCAACAATACAGTTGACGCGTCCAGTAAGTCGTCGCTTTTAATTTTCTCAATGCCGCCTTTAGGTCTATTGGTCCACATTTTTGAATTTTTGGTAAAGTAAATCTCAGTCTACCTACCACTCAAACCCATTTGTTAAAGCTCCGTTCCCTAATAATTTTATTTTTTATTTTTGTTTTATTAAAAGTTAGTGAATAGACATTATTTTCACTTTTAATTTTTTTATTTTCTTATCTACTTTTTATTATTAATTTTAAAAACCAAGCCAAATTTTGAGAATCCATAAAAAAGTATATTTCAATTTTTTTTATTTTTTTTTTTTGAAATTTAGCTAAATTTGATAGTGGAAAAATCGAGAGGAACAATATAATTAATAAATTTAAAAAGAAAGTCAAGGGAAGAAAAAAATCAAGAAAAAGGCCACAAATTCGTTAAAGGAAGATGAAATTTGTGAAAGGAGAAGATGAAAACGGTGGAATGAAGGAAAAAAGTGGGACTTTTTATGCTAAAACGTGGGGGAAAACGCCAAATTTAAACAGACGCATTCTGACCGCGCGCATCAGAGTGAGTTGACAACTCACTCTGACGCACGTGTTGTACCAAAATGAGTCTATTGCCGGTTTAATTTTTTTTTTTTAAATGTGACGTACGGGGAAAAAATAATAAAATATTTCCAAATGCGTCTCTCGAATGGTGCACATCCAAATATGAAATGGTCAAGGCTAGCATCTTGTACGAACTCATATATGAGAAAACTGAAGCCATCAGGTATAGCCCAACTAAGTTTCGATGTTAAGCTTGATCACCAAAATGAATTTGCTTGCTTTTGAATTCAACACATCTCTTTGTGCGACCTTTTTAAATATAAAAAATATTTAAAAGTATTTACAATTTATAACAAAAAAATTTCAAAAGTACAAAACACTTTTGGAACTTTTTGCTACAAAGTGTGAATATTTTTTGGAATTCTATATTTATAAGAATTTCCCTCTCTTTTTTGTGAATTATTTTTGTTGATGCCAAATTTGGCTAGGGAAAAATGCATCGATCTTCACATGACATCAACGGTAAATTTGTAATTTAGAGAAGAGATTACCTGCAAAACAAAAAAAAAAGGGCTCTGATGCCTAAGTCAACAAGAGAATTTTAGAATAGAGAAGAAACCAAAAGTTCCCAATTACCTCATATTTGGGATGTACACGGTTCGGTTCGATCCAATTTTAGACAAAACCATGGACTGAATTGAACATATTGGTTTCTAGTCTATTAGAACTGGCAAAATCGAAAGTATCTCAGTTTTAGTTTTAAAACAAAAGCTAGGAAAGAACACATGGAGGAATGAGAAGAGAAAAGACAAGTGATAAAAGGACACATCGGAGAATGGGAAGAGAAAAGATAAGTGATAGACTTGGGAAATATGAAGGGACACATTGGAGATAGGAAGATAAAAAAATTAATTAATTTAAATACAATATATTATTACTATTATTATTTTCGTTCGGTTTAGTATTTCCAAACTTTTAAGATTTTGAACTGCGAACCAAACCAAATGGTACGATTTTTTGTACTGTTGAGCCGAGAAACAAATTTTTTCAAAGAAAAATGAACCAAACCAGCCGATTCAAATCGATTGGTTGGTTTAGCTCAGTTTTTGCACACCCTAACTCATATGGAGCCATAGGGTATATTTATAGGGGGAATAAGATAGAGTTTACCTTTTCCCTTTATGATAAGGTTCATATGGATCTTTCCTAATCTTAATAAGTTAAGACTAAATATGAATAGATAAATCCATTTTATCTACTATTTCTCTTTTCTTATCTTACTAGAAATCTACATCGAGCAAAACGTGTGTGGGCCTTATTTGTGCCGAGGCCGACCGACCCAACATTCTTGCTAAGCACGCTAAGTTTAAATCCCTCTAAGGCCTTGCTTGTGCTAGAACTTTTGGCATTTTTGGCTCTCATTAGGAGCTCGACCTCTGCCCAAACCGAGGCTGACTAGGCCTGAATTTTTCTTAAGCCTACTCTTTCATCCCTCTCTTGCTCTCCTTTGACACTTTTTGCCAATCCATCCATAACATTAACCCCCACTCCCAAATTAAGATTCTGATTTTTCTAGCTATTCACCACGAGTTTTAATTTTAAGAACCTATCTTGGGAGTATAATCTCCCTTTCAACTTCCATGCTAACCCATCAAGAAACTTAATTCGAACTTTTTAGGGGATGTTGGGCCTATCGAGCCAAATCCTCTTGAGGTCCAACTGATTTTCTAGTATTATTCCCCACCTTGTTGGCTGAGTTATGGTTACTTCACCCATCATTTTCCTCGATGGGTTGTCACTTTTGCTTATCTTTATTAATCATGTAGCTTGACGATTAGTCTTGTAGCTTCTTTGCTTATCTCCAGTAGCTTGATCATTTAGTCTCGTAGCTTCTTTGCTTTATCGCACCTTAGTGAGGTTAATCTATCAATATTTTGTGACAAATTTTAATCCTGTTGGCATTATTGTCTTAAATATCTTGTTCTCGTAGCTTTTAAAATTGTATAAATAAATTGTTATTAAAAAAATAAATGTTATTTTGTTTGTGCATTAACTCAATTCAATAACCTAAGATCTAAGACATATAGGTGGATCATATTTAAGAAATAACCTAAATGGAAGGTTGGGTGCCTTATCCTGGTGACACCATGGAGGTTGGGAATGGTCGAAACTCGCAGTTCATAAATGCTATTAACATATTCTATTTATCAATAAAAATGTTGTTGAGTTTTTTATTTAATAAATTACTATTTATATTGCATCCTTCTATGAAAATCCAATAAACGAATCCATGTCTATAACATGAATACTTTAACTTTATGTGGTAATATAAAAATAGATCAAGTTTTAGTATGTAGTTAAAATGGTCTATAAGTATACGGATGAGATTGGGTACCTCATCCTAGTGACACTATTGGATGCGGTCCATTTTGTATAGTGATACAAATAATGTAATCCAAAAATCATTCATGTAGAGACATATGAGTGGGGGCATCCTGTGCAATGAGTTTACATAAGACCAGACCTCAAAATAGTCACCTTTCTTTATAACAACAATTTACTATTAAAACCGACTATCTCAAGTTCAATGACCTAGGGTAACTCGATCTTAATCCTGAGCTAACTATGAACTCTTGTTTATTCGGGATTATCCTTTGATCTGCATAGGTGAGAGTAGTCCAACAACATTGCTCAATAAGCTTTATATTTTGGGGATAGGACCGGATAGATAGCTGGGGACATGGCTTTGCAATATGAAATTCACTCCTACCCAATTTAGGGTTAGCAAATGGGTTGTTATCTTAAGTGCTGATGTCTTATCTTGAACAACGGGGCCTCACCCTCTCATGGAAGAGAGGGTTATGATTTATAAGTTGGACTATAAATCAACTATTCAATGGAAGATCAGTGGGAGCTTAAGGAGCAAGATGTATTTATAGGGGTAAAACGATAATCTTTGACACAACTGTAAATACGAATGACCTGTGAAGGATTGGCTTACCGATTATGGTTATAA
This sequence comes from Benincasa hispida, assembly GCF_009727055.1. NCBI lineage: Eukaryota > Viridiplantae > Streptophyta > Magnoliopsida > Cucurbitales > Cucurbitaceae > Benincasa > Benincasa hispida. Next base: position 10,791,283 of record NC_052351.1, on the reverse strand, counting down.
TGGACAAAAATATATCTACAGTGAGAATAGTGCAACTATCGAGCTATAGTGGAATGTCTTAATAGTTAACGAATAGTAATTAATTCGATTTAAAGAGTTTGACCAATTAATTACAAGTCGTTAGAGCTCATGATCTGTAGATCCATAAGATCCCTTTAGTAGCTCGTAATTTAGATTAGTAAATTGAGTAATCTTGATAAGATTTGAAATTATTGTTTAGAATTTAAAATGTTCAAATTCAATTAGGGTTTCTATTTATTGTATTCAATACAATTGAAATGTTTAATTTTATCGAAATTAAACGAAATTGGAGATACGATTAATGTTTAAAATATGATTTAAATATTAATTGTATAATATTAATTTCATTATGATAGAATTATTTTTTTATTAATTTAATATTAGGTATTAAATTAACAAAATTAATTACAAATGTTTATTGATTAGTTTTATTTAAAAATTAATTAATTGAATTAATTTTTATAAAACTAATAAATCAAATTAAATAAGTTTAATTTAGAAATTGATTTTGGAAATCATTTTATGAAAAACCATTTTGAAAATCAAAACTCAAAGTGGAGATTTCCAAAAGTTGGAAATCTTCACTATGGTGTAAGGTACCTTATTCATTCAATTCCATTTTCTCCATGACGTAGGAGCTGACCTTCATGCAAGCTTTGTATTTGCATGATGAAAACTCTATAAATTGAAGTGCTAAGCTGAATAATTGATTCATGCTTACAAGACTTCCTTGAAGAACCCTGCAAAAATCAATTACCCTCTAAACCCTCTTCACATCTTATCACTACTACAAACTTTAATATTGACTATGGTCATATAACCATGGTTTATTAGATTAGACCACGATTTTGTGACTGTGGTCTACTCCATCATAGTCTATAGTATAGATTATGGTTAACGTTAACTGTGGTCTATATTATAGACCACGCATAACGTTAGCCATGGTTTATATGACCATAGACCACGACCGACATTAGACATGGTTTATAATATAGACCACAGTTCATGTTAACCATAGTTTATATTACATACCACGATGAATGTCAACCATAGCCCATTTGGACATAGACAACAACTGACGTTAGCTGTAGTCTATAGTAAATACCACAGCTGGCATTAGGCATGGTCTATATTATAGACCACAGTTAATGTTAGTCATGGTTTATAGTAAATACCACAGCTGACGAAAAATGTTAAACGTGGTTTATATTATAGACCATAGTTAACCTTAGCCGTGGTTTATAGTTTTATACACCACGGTTCACATTAATCATTTAACCATGAATTTTATTGATAAACCACACAAATATCAACAAAGATCTATATTATTCACCATTGTTAATGCAGATCGACAACATATGGCATTTCATGTAGCTTTTTAACAATAGGCTTCACTTGAAGTGTACTATAGTTTATACAATAATGGACCACAGTCATGTTGCAAATATTTCTTTTTCAAATTATAATCAAATGTAATACATATTAATTTAGTCACAAATTAAAATTACTGGACATGTGGCAACTGTTATGTGCTACTCCGACTTCTAACTAAACAAATTTAGCAATGGAAGTTTAATTATAAGGGTTGGTAGAGATGCGGCAACTATTAACGCATAATAAGGTGACTTCATTACATTTGGTCACTAGAGTAATTTCAGCTCACCACACTAACGCACCGCACACCACTCGGTGGCCAGCCGCATGCTTATATCTCTATAATGCATTTATACGTCGAGCATAAGATTCTTCCTATCTCTAGGAACAATGCTTACTTTGCTTTAGTGTATTCCACTACTTACCCCCTCGAGCAGTTGGTTGTAGCTAATCAACTCATAGACAAGCATTGCGAAAGCCTCACACCAAGCAAAGAGGATTAACTCATTATACCTATGCAACGCACACCTCGCGGTGGTTTGCTACATGCGTCATATCTCTAGGCCACATGACTGAGTATGCGACTTGTCTTCGATACTTAACTAAACAATGAATGTAAACAATGATAAAGAAGGAGAAGATGATGAAGATGGTACTGAAGGAACTAAGAGATTCATTGATTATAAAATGTATTAATGTCTTAAGCCAAGATGTAATACAATATAGAGCTAAGAGGAGAGGTGGAGGGCTAGATGTAAGCAATCTCTTGCTTTTCATCCGAAATGCATCAAGGTTTCTAGTGGTGCCATGGATGGATGGTGGAGAGGTCTCTCTTAAGCTCTTTCTCCGGCCAATCGTCACTTGGAAGGGGTTGTGGAGGTGAATAACCCTAAAAAAATGTCTTGTTCATGCTCTCATCTGTGATCACAAGAATCTGCCTAAGGCAGAAACTCGGATGGTTTGAAGTTAAGCTCTAAGGCTCTATTTATAGAGTTCAAACGTCGACAGCTCTGATACCCCCATTCTGACTCATTGCTACCTTTATCGCGATATGGGAAATTTCAGCATCACCTTATCTTGTTGATACTCCCAAGGTATGCGGTCATGCTTGTTTCTTCTGAAGTGTCAATGCATTCCACCTACCTTGTGATTAGCCTTCTATCACGATTATCATTCTGTGGACGCAGCATTCCATGCGACGAACTAGTCTTCATGAAGATCAACGCATGCGGGCAACCTCGCGGTGGTGTGGGATCAACGCATGCGATCAATTCCTTCAATAGCTGCAAAAATAGACACTTTGATACAGAATAACGCATGATATAGGTTAGTGAGGATTTTCGATGTTGGTCGACGCAAGCTCACTTTACCATATGAATTCTTGGTATTATTGACACATATTCTGCTTATTAGCCCTCATAATTCTAAGTAAACGACTACAATAGCTTGTATTTCTATAAGCTATCACACCCCCAAATTTAGAATCATGTTTGTCCTCAAGCATGTCTTATACTTAGGAAATTCAAAACTTACCCTCTGACTTTTCCTTTGCGTTGACCAGCTTTTCAAAATACAATTCACTTGCACCTCTAACCTTGGCAGCAACATTCTCCTCAAATTTAGCTATTTCTTCTAAGAGATATTTTCTATGTTTAATTCTGGCAAGCCTTTGCTAAAAAACTTCTTACTCATTTCAGACAACTTTGCATTTAGCTTTTTACAATGCGTTCGTTTAATACGATTCAAAGCTTTACGATTCATTATTGAATTGGAGCATTGAACCTGGTTATGCTCTTCGTTTTGGTTTTCTCCTTCGGGTGTCATGCGGGCATCCAACTTCGGTTGCGTGCCAAATTCAACTCAACTCTTGTCCTAGCTTATTTGGGTAGTGCCATACAGAGGAGTTGTTATTATGCATTGATTCTAGTCACCTACTTTAGTTTTGGCTTACCTGCACGGGTGTCATGCAAAGTATCCAACTACGGGTAAGTACCTTTCACAACTTTAACTCTTATCAGCTTGGGTCTCCCCCTTGTGCTAACAGTGGAGCTTCTTTTTTTTTTTTTTTTTTGAATAATCATCGCAATGTTTAGAATGGACACATTTGTTTGGACCACTGCCACCCCTAAATTTAGAGAGTGACAGGGTCCTTGCCAAAAAGCTAAAAACAAACTCGTTTAGGAATGCAGTAAAAGATGTTTGAGCAAAGGTTTGCACATAATAAAACTTAAGACTATCAAACCTTGAAGAAGTTACTAAAGTGAGGTGAGCCTTGCGACGTTTAGTTAGTGGATATAGTGAATTATAAGTATCATCATGGATGTTAATCTATCAACGCAAAAGAAAGTAAGACGAAAGAGAATTTCATAAGGATAATGCATAAAAGATAACAATAAAAGAAACCTACGAACAGAATATCAATTTTGTCAATACTTAGAACTCATGCAGAGGAAATAACCATGCGTTGAATGATGAAAAGGATTCTTCTTTTGAAACAACACACCGAGAGGAAATTATTATCACACCCACAAAGAGCAAACGCACACCACATCAAAGAAAGCAGCTGCAAATCCAAAATGACAATAATCAAATAAATAAACTAAAGTTAACTAGGAGAGTAAAGTAAAGATAGAGTAGAATACGTCCTTGGAGAAATTGGAGTGAAGCCACCACAAGGAGTCTTCCATGTAGAAGATTGAACTCGACTGCTTAGGTCAAAGAACTCGTTGTCCTGACCATTAGACCTTCCAGATTTGTCGGCCGCATGTTGGTTAGCATGCTCCTAAAACTACTTCCAACTCGTGCAGCAGATAGCCTTTCGATCTCAGGGTCAATATTGATGTTTGATGCATCACCTTCACTCAAATATCGTTTGTAACTTGGTCGCAATACAATATGCCCAAGACTAAAAGTGGTGCCTGTGAAAACCCAAAACTTAACAAATTATTAGTTGCCAAGTCCTCAACAACGGTGCCAAAAACTTGTTCGAAGGAAAATGGGAGAGGAAAAATGCACTCGTCTTTTGTTATGCATTAATCTCTATGCATCGATGGTCATGCGTTGGACTGGAGAATATGCAATATGCGTTAAGCGTGTATGTGATGACCATGCGTTTCTGTCACAAGTTTTCTTGATTTCTCGTCAAGTATATCGGGAACACAAGTTTCTTGGGATGATCCAAGGTCAAACAAAGAAACTTGTAACTAAATAGTGTTTGTGAAGTAATGTGTTTGAGACAATGAATAAAAGTAAAAAGACAAAAGTTAATGGATTGTGCACTACTTCTACTCCTAACTAAACAGATTGAGCAATGAAAGTTTAACTATGAGAGTTGGTAGAGATACGAAAACTGTTAACGCATAATAAGGTGACTTCATTATGTTTGGTCGCTAAAGTAATCCCAGCTCACCACATTAACGCATTGCATACCTCTCGGTGACTAACCACATGCTTATATCTCTATAATGCATGTTTGCATCGAGCATAAGATCCTTCCTATCTCTAGGAACAATGCTTACTTTGCTTTGGTGTATTCCACCACTTACCCTCTCTGGCATTGGTTGTAGCTAATCAGCTCATAGACAAGCATTGTGACAACCTCACACCAAGCAAAGAGGATTAACTCACTATACTCGTGCAACGCACACCTCTCGGTGGTTTGCTACATGTGTCATATCTCTAGGTCGCATGACTAAGTATGCCACTTGTCTTTGATACTTAACTAAACAATGAATGTAAATGATGATAAAGAATGAGAAGATGATGAAGATGGTGCTGAAGGAACTAAGAGATGCATTGAGTACAAAATGTGTTAATGTCTTAAGGCAAGATGTAATACAATACAGAGAAAAGAGGAGAGGTGGAGGGCTAGATGTAAGCAATCTCTTACTTTTAATCCAAAATGTGTCCGGACTGCTGGTGGTGCCATGGATGGATGGATGGTGGAGAAGTCTCTCTCGAGCTCTTTCTCCGACAAAACTCCGATCATCACTCGGAAGGGGCTGTGGAGGTGAAGAACGCTCAAAGAATGTCTTGCTCATGCTCTCATTTGTGATCATAAGGATCTGTCTAAGGTAGAAACTCGAATGGTTTGAAGTTAAGCTCCAAGGTTCTTTTTATAGAGTTCAAACGCCGATAGCTCTGATACCCCATTCTGACTCATTATTACCTTTGTCACGATATGGGAAATGTCAGAATCATCTTATCTTATTGATACTCCCAAGGTATGCGTTCATGTTTGTTTCTCCTAAAGTGTCAACGCATTCCACCTACCTTGCGATCAGCCTTCTATCATGATTATTATTCTATGGACGCAACATTTCATGCGACGAACTAGTCTTCATGAAGATCAACGCATGCGAGCAACCTCGCGACGGTCTGGGATCAATACATGCGATCAATTCCTTCAATAGCTGCAAAAACAGACACTTTGATGCAGAATAATGCATGATATAGGGTTTGTAAGGATTTTCGATACTGGTCGACGCAAGCTCACTTTTCCATATGAATTCTTGGTATTATTGACGCATATTCTGCTTATTAACTCTTATAATTCAAGTAAAAGGCTACAATAGCTTGTATTTCTAGAAGTTATTAGTTTTACATCAAGTAACCTTGATGTTAATACACGAGCACGTTTTTCTAGTCTTAAAGACAAATAATGGTACTGTAGGCTCGGGTTTACAAATAAAAATTTGTCTACTACATTGAATTGGAACAATAATTTAATAAATACCTGCAGAAAAATATTCATATTAGTTAAAAAAAAACATAGACTAATCTTTTAACCATATACTCATATAAATATATTCTCGTTAATTTAAAAAATTAAATTTACCCCATATAAAGTATGATACTGTTAACTGCAATTTCGACCATTGTGCAGAAATGAAAGATATCTTCATCCATAATAAAAAAAATCCAACCCCACTCCAAAATACATCTTTTGACAATTGCACCTTATTTGAACCACCAGAAATCTCTTATTTTGCATACTTAAATAATGGTCTTAATGATTATGGTAAGGTTGATAATTCAATGTCAAACGATATACTTTTCTCTTTGGGATGAGACAACTATCACATAAAAAAGAAAAAAAAAATCCTATATGTAATGTTAACTTCTTCTAACATCAAAATAATTAAGTTTAAATATTTACCTTAACAACCTTTGCATAGATAACAAACTCACAAGACCATGCAACTTCGTATCAAACTGCATCTTCGACTCGTACAATCTTGTCGTCAATTGGATATGGTAACAAACGGTTTTCCATGTTGCCAATTCTATACTAACTTTGACAATATCTTCTCCAATTGGCGTGCCATGTAGTATTTCATTTGGATCGTTTGTCTCGTACATAAAACCCGATGGTACACTTATCTATCACTATTTACAGCTAATTCACATGGTTTTCTCTATACATGAAAAATATTCATTAGAAATATACATATAATATATTAAAATAATAATTTATAAATATACCTTTATCAAATGACTTTTTTCTTGTGTTGCTTCATTCTTAATTGGTTGTGAGGAAATACATCTTTCAGATATGTGGGTTTGTGTTTTGGACTTTTGATTATCTTTAAACATCTTGAGTTGGTCCTCTACTATTCTCAATTTTTCTTCAAGGATTGAGTTCACTTCTTTCAAATGATGACATGGTTTTTCGGCTTCAGTCTTCTCAACAATTAGACGTTGGTGTTCATCAAAACTTACATTATTGGCAAGATTTTGGAAATAAGCACTTGGTAAAATGTACTCCCCCAAAGCTCTCACTCGTCCACTATGTTCATCTGTCCATAAAGCTTGAGTTAACACATCATTTGATGATGGAATTACATTCTTTTTGTAGACGATTGTGAAATTGTTTCCTAATATATATATATACCATATGCCATATGTTTGTCAAAACAATAAATCAATTAATTTTTCATTAGAAAATACAAATTATAAATCAAACATCAANTATACTAATATCTAATTATATCATTACGAACACAATAATATCAATACTTACAATTTTTTTTTGTCGTTTTTGCAGTTTCATCATTTAAGAATTCTCCTTTCTTGTTTTTTTGAGCTAATATCCAGAAATCTGATCTATCCATGTTTTCTACATTTTCTCCTTTTTTCTACAATAAATAACTAGCATTAGCTTATGTATGAACATATTAAAGGAAAAAAATTATATCACTCTTACCAATTCTTCAATCATATTTGCATAAACTTTACGTGACATTTGATGGCCATAAGCATATTTTGATCTTCTTTCACATTGTTTTTCACATTCATCCTACAAATTCTCATATACTTGATAATATAAATAAAATCATCATAACTGAATGAAGTAAAATGTTATATATTGTCAAAAGAAAGAAAATTATACCTGAAACTCTTCGCTTAATCTGGAACTAACAAAACTATCCAATCTTTTTGACGGATGAAGGAATAAAGTTTTGGTGGATGTTTAAGACATTCCAAATTATTGATATTTGGATAGATATAATTTCATGACAATTTATATTTGAATTGACGCTATTTTTTAGATGTTGAAGTCAAAATTTTTCTCTTGAGATGCCATCCAAAACAAAAGTCGCATGGAAAAGATGATATATATACAACCTCATTAGACATTATACACTAATTAAATAAATAATATTTATTTATCTTAATATGAAATTACATTACCTGGATCAATTCAAAAACTTTATTCTTCAGTTCCAGTAGAACGCAATGCCAATCTTTAAATGTAACGGGGATGTGATTATGTACAAAAGACCCTATTTGGCTTTGTATTTGTGTTGCATTTTCTCCAATGGGTTGTCCTTTAGCATTAGATTCAACAACTAAACATTTACCAATTGAACGAATATGAATCAACTTGTGCATAACAATTGGTCCTCTCGTTTTTCTTTTTGAAGGCACATCATTAGACTGAAGTGATAAATGAACTTTATCAATATCATCATTAGTTTGTGCCATGATGATCTACGAAATTAGAAACATAAAAAAATGAAAAAAAAAACATTTGTACATTCTACAATAATGCATAAGATATAATAAAAATCAAGAAATTAATAGTTAAGTACCTTCATTTAAATCATTATTCATAATCCATATTCCATTACAATCAGTTCGAAGATATGATATCTCATCATCATCAACATCATCAAATGAATCAATAATAGAAAGGAAAGAATTTGAAAACTCATCTGTAGGTAGTATTGTTTCTCCTAATTCATCATTGTCATCAAAATCATCATATTCCTTTGAAGAAGTTATAACTACTACAGACCATTTTGAATCAATAGGGTATTCTACATAAAAAACTTGTTTAGCTTGGGCAGCCATAATAAAAGTATCACACTTATGCCCAATTCGATTTAGATTAACCAAGGTAAATCCAAGATCGTCGACTTTTACACCATGTTTACTTTCAACCCAATCACATAAAATGAAGTATAAAATAAGCTCAAGCATACAAAATAAATCTTCAACAACTTTATACATTTTCTTTACAGTTTGTTATGTAACTACTTGTATCAGCTAAAAAGTATACATATACATCATTTACATTTGTAGTACAATCTTTTCAAAAGCTTACAAGAAAAGTTACAAGATCTATAAAGAAAGTATGACTTAGCTCTTGAAATAAAAGTTCTTTTCCTCCCCGTGGATGTAGGCACTCATTTGCTGAACCACGTATATCTCCGTGTAGATCTTCTTCTCTTCTTTCTCTTTATCATATTGCATGTTCTTCTTCTTCTTCATTTACACGGCAAAACTCATGCAAACAATCAGGAAGAAAAAGGGTTAGAGAGTTTCTGCAAACAAAGGAGAGAACGAGAGAGAGAAAGAAAATAATTTGTTTTGTTAATTTTTTTTTTCCCATCAGAACAAAGTGGTGTCTCTTCCATCAGGTACGAGTAAGTGGATTTTTCCATGTGTTGTACATCAGCTGAAAGATCGTGGAGCAATCAGGGCCAAGTTATCTACCTATCAAAATACTTGGGGCAAATTAACCAGGCTTTTGATCATGGATTGGATCAGCTTAAGGCCAACTTCATCATTTGGGCTTTTATTCAAGAAATTCAAGTGTGCAGGCCCAACATAAAACACACTGGAATAGAAAATATGTTATAATTTAACTCCCAAATCTCCTTTATAATCCCATAAAATGACATATCAGTAGCAATCAGATTCTTATCTTTAACACTAGAGATTTGCATCGTTCTAGCAACTAACATAACTCCACTATTTTTAACAGAGTGCATATCTTCTCGACTCTTTGTATGATAGTGAACTCATTAATTGTATAACTTTCATATGTAGTTACTTCAACATGAGGACCATGTGCAAGCCACCTCACAACATTTGAAATGTGATTTTTATTACTTTCTAACTCGAAAGCAACCTGAAAGAATTACATATATGCAATATATTTTTAATAGTGATTTATTTTTAAATTATAAAGGAGTTTTTGTTGTAATATATGTGCAAATATCGTTTCGTTTATCCATGTGATGAATGTTTTATGATGTTCTTCTTGGAGCCATTTCGAATTTTTGGCCTTTGATGAATTTTTAGTCTTCAATGTGAGCATATGTCAACTGCAATAAAGTGTACACATATTATCAATTGCTCAAGAAAAAGTATAGAATATTTAAAGTAGAATATAATTCACTCACTCGATATAAGGCAATAAGTCAGACGTATTTTCCAATACATAACGATGAGCCTGCTCCAACAATTCTTTTTCAGGATTAAGAAACAATCTATGCCCTATTGGTTTTCCAACATTTGGCATTTTATTTTGTTTGTATTCTCTAAAACCAATTGGTTCTACTCCTGATAAAAAAAATCAGCGCAAAAGTCTATAGCTTCTTCCACAATATAGCTTTCAGTCATACACCCTTCAGGTCGATGTCTGTTTTTAATATATCCTTTCAATACATTCATATAATGTTCAAAAGGATACATCCATCATAAATACACAGGCCCGCATAATTTAACTTCTCTAACAAGATGAACTATGAGATGAACCATTATCGTAAAAAATGATGGACGAAAATATTTCTCCAGCAAACATAATGTATTAACAATATCATTTTGTAATGCATTCAACTGAGGTGCTGAGAAGACTTTGTTCCATATTTTGTTGAAAAATAAACACAACCGAGTGATTGCATATCTCACTAGCTTTGGCGGAACTGAACGTATAGCAATAGGTATTAATTGCTGCATAAGTACATGACAATCATGAGTTTTAAGTCCCACGAGCTTCAAGTCTTAAAGTGATATAAGATTTCTGATATTAAAAGAGTAACCTTTTGGAAATTTAAATTCACTTAGTGTTTTGCACACTAGACGTTTTTCCTCTCTCAATAATGTGTAACATGCAGGAGGAATGTAAGTACTCTTTTGTCCAACTTTAGGTGCTAGTTCTGGCCGAATACCTAAATCAACTAAATCCCTTCTTGTTGCTAACCCAACTTTTGTTTTTCCAGGCATATCAAGGAGTGTGCCTATAATATTCATACACACATTTTTTTCAATATGCATAACATCTAAACAATGTCTGACATAAAGTTTTTTCCAATATTCAAGGTCAAAGAATATTGACCTTTTATTCCAATATGTTTTAAACATCTTAATTGAATTTTGTGGGACATTTTTCTTCCCATTTTGATATAAAACATCACGTGTTTTGCTAAAAAATTCTTCTCCATTACTCGGTTGAGGTGCAACACCAAATTCTTGAAATCCATTGAACGCCTTTTTTTGTTTTCTGTATGGATGAATCGATCTAAGAATTGTCGATGTCCAAGGTAGGACATTTTTTCCATGCTTTAAATAAATTGATCATGTATTTTCAACACATATTAGACATACATAATAATCTTTTGTGCTACAACCACTCAAAATTCCATAAGCGGGAAAATCATTAATTGTCCACAATAGTATTGCCTTTACGATAAATACTTCATCACGATAAGAATCATAACATTCAACTCCTTTTTTCAAAGCAATTTCAAATCATCGATTAGTGGAGCCGAAAAGATATCAATGTCATTACCCGATTGTTTTGGTCCAGAAATCAACATAGTTATCATCATAAACTTTCTTCTCACACATAACCATGGTGGGAATAGGCCAACACTATACTTACTACTCATGCCTCTATGTGGATTCATCTCATCTGTTGATAAAGCAAGACATAAGTTTCATGATTCCTTACCATTCTTCAACTCAAAAAGGATACAATGAAAGTGGAAGAGAAGTAAGGGGTTAGGATATATCCATAGTAATTAGAACTTATTTTTCCAATTTATTTTATACAATACACTCCTAGCTCGAATCACAATAGCAACGAACAAGTTTTTGGCGCCGTTGCCGGGGATTCAAAAACAAAACTAACCAGAAATTTTGCTTGTATCTTTTGTAGGAACACTTTAGCCGAAGGAGTATTACGAGCTAAGTCTAAGCTTGTGAACGTTTATGAGCAGGGAGAGCACTCCTGAACTTATATACGACCCCGAAGTTGAAAGGACCTTTCGACGTAGGAACCGATCTAATCGTCGTCGTAGGTTGAGGAAACAACTTCTCAGACAACAAAATAGGCAACAAGAAATGGCAGACGAACAGGCAAATCAGAACTTAGCTCAACAACTAACTCATGCTGTGCAAAACCCGATCCTAATGGCAAACAGTAGTACGCATCCCATGAGGGAGTATGCGTTTCCTGTATTGTATGATTTCTCACCAGGAATCATATACCCAACGCCAGATGGGACGAGATTCGAGATGAAGTTTATAATGCTTCAAATGCTCCAAACTGCTGGACAATTTGGGGGTGGTCGTGGAGAAGATCCTCACGCCCACATGAAACGTTTCCTGGAAACATGTAACTCTTTTATGATTCCTGGAATCACCCCAGAAACGATCAGGCTATCTTTGTTCCCCTATTCTTTGCGTGATGATGCAAAACAATGGGTAAGTTCACTAGAGCCTGGTGAAATCACAACCTGGGGGAAGTTGGTGGAGAAATTCATGCAAAAATACTTCCCACCCACCACCAACGCAAGGAAACATCGAGAGATTATGAACTTTGAGCAAGAAGAAGCTGAAACCTTAAGCACCGCATGGGAGCGTTTTAAGGGATTGGTCAAAAATTGCCTGAACCATGGATTACCACTAACTATCCAGATGGAGAATTTTTATGGTGGATTGTACAGAGCATCGCAGATGGCAGCTGACGTAGCTGCAGCTAGTGGAATTATGGATAAATATTATACTGAAGCTAAGGAGATATTAGACCGCTTTGCTAAGCACAACATGGAATGGGTGGACCTCAGAATGTTAATTCTATCGATTCCAACGCAATAGCCACACTCTTTGCATAAATGGCTACTATGATAAAAATTTTGCAGAACATATCACAAGGGAACGCATCAAATCAGCAGAAGGTGAATCAGGTAGAAGCATTCGTGCAACCCATGGTTAGCTGTGTGGGCTGTGGAGATCCCCATTCCTATGTTGATTGCCCACAAAATCCGCAGTCAGTATGCTTCATTAAAAACAACCTATTTTCAAATACATATAATCCCGGATAGAGGAACCATCCAAATTTTTCTTGGACAGGAAATCGACAAGAGCACCACCCAGGGGTGAACCAGCAGCAAAGGCAAGGACCGCCGCCTGCATTCCAAGCAATGCATCAGTCATACCAACAGTCCTTTAATAGAGAAGGTCAAGCGTCGAGCTCAACATCTCTGCTTGAAAACCTATTAAAGGAATACGTCGCCCAGAATGATGCGTTGCTGAAAAGCCAGACGTCACCTATAAGAAAACCTGGAGATACAGGTGGGGCAGATAGCAAGTGAGTTGAAGAATAGGTAGCCTGGAGTTTTGCCTAGCAATACTGAAACTCCTGGGAATAACAATGGAAAGGAGCAATGTCACGTGGTGACATTGCGAAGTGGCAAAGCTATTGAAGAAAGAACCACGAATCCAAGAAACAACAGTCCTTCAAAAGAACGTAACACACATTCAATGGCATTAGAAGATCAAGAAGAAAGAATGCCTGAAACCACAAGCCATTTAGAGCCAAGCACATCTAACGTAAGAAAACCTGCGGTGCCGCTAAACGCACCATTCCCTAGACGCTTGATGAAGAAGAATGATGAACAAAAATTTAAGCATTTTCTTGAACTCCTGAGGCAATTGCATATAAATATTCTACTTGTAGAAGCCCTGGAGAAAATGCCAAAATATGTCAAATTTTTTAAGGATATTTTGACGACGAAAAGGAGAGTCAGCGAGACAGAGGTAATTGCGCTAACGCAGGAATGCAATGCGTTAGTAAGAAACAGTCTACCCAAGAAACAGAAGGACCCTGGGAGCTTCACAGTCCTGTGCTCGATCGGAGGGTTGGATATGGGACATGCATTGTGCGATTTGGGAGCAAGCATTAATCTTATGCCACTCTCAATCTTCAAGAAATTGGGAATTAGTGAAGCACAACCCACTTCTGTTACTCTTCAACTCGCTGACAGAACGATCAAGTACCCTGAAGGAAAGATTGAAGACGTTCTGGTAAAAGTTGACAACTTCATATTCCCAGTGGATTTTATCATCTTGGACTATGAAGTAGATAGGGATGTGCCAATTATCCTTGGACGCCCCTTTCTAGCCACTGGGAAAGTTTTAATAGACATGCATAAGGGAGAATTGACTATACGCGTAGACAATCAAGAGGTGAAGTTTAATGTGTTAAATGCATTAAAGTTCCCGGATAGTGAAGATTGTCAACTGAACAAGAGTTGCCTGAAGAAAAGTGACCCAAGTGTGCGAGGTCCTCGCGTTGGAGGAACATGAAAGAACTAGAGCCGCCAAGTCTGAGTCGAGGACGAAATCAACGCATCCATCACTAGAGGAACCACCAAAACTTGAGTTGAAACCGTTACCTAGTAACCTTAAATACGCTTTCCTTGGAACAAATAAAATTTACCTATAATTATTTTTGTGAATCTTACTGAGCCTAACAAACATTCTCTTTTGTAGATGCTGCAAAAGCACATGCGTGCAATAGGTTGGACGCTAGCGGACATCCGTGGCATCAGCTCATCTTATTGCATGCATAAAATCAGGCTGGAAGAAGGGAAGTCGGGATCGATTGAGACTCATTGAAGGCTGAACCTCATAATGAAGGAAGTGGTCAAGAAAGAAATCCTAAAATGGTTGGACACAAGAGTGATCTATCCTATATCCGATAGCAGCTAGGTAAGCCCAGTCTAATGCGTTCCCAAGAAAGGGGGAACAACTATGATAGTCAATAGCAATAATGAACTCATTCCTTTGAGGACTGTCACAGGCTGGTGCATCTGTATGGACTATAGGAAGCTCAACGCGGCAACCAAGAAAGTCCACTTCCCCCTTCATTTCATTGACCAAATGCTTGACAGACTGGCTGGAAAATAATTTTATTGTTTCCTTGATGGATACTCTGGTTATAACCAGATTTTGATTGACCCAGAAGATCGGGAAAAGATAACATTCACCTGTCCTTTTGGAACGTTCGCGTTCAGACGCATGCCCTTTGGGCTATGCAACGCACCTGGAACATTCCAAAGGTGTATGATAGCAATCTTCTTTGACTTCTTGGAAAAGACCGTTGAAGTCTTCATGGACGATTTTTCAGTCTTTAGAGACTCATTCTAATCATGCTTAGATAATTTGGAGGCCGTCCAAGCTCAATGCAAGGAAACAAATCTTATGCTGAATTGAGAAAAATGTCACTTCATGGTGACTGAAGGAATTGTATTAGGCCATAAAATATCTAAAGCTGGGTTGGAAGTTAATGAAGCCAAGATAGATGTCATAGCTAAACTTCCACCACCATCAAATATGAAAGCTCTACAAAGTTTTCTAAGACATGTTGGCTTCTACTGAAGGTTCGTTAGAGGATTTTCTCAAATTACATGACCTCTGAGCGCATTATTAGAAGCGAACCGGCCCTACGATTTCAATGACGACTGCTGCGATGCGTTTGAAACATTGAAATATGTGTTGACTATAGCTCCGGTATTAATAGCATCGGATTGGACGCAACGTTTGATTCTCATGTGCGATGCAAGTGATTTACAGTGGGCACAATGTTGGGGCAGAAGAAAGGAAATTTGATACATCCCATCTCTTACGCGTCCAAGACACTGAATGACTCTCAGGAACACTACACAACAACAGAAAAAGAAATGTTGGCTGTAGTGTTTGGCATCGAGAAGTTTAGATCTTATTTAGTTGGTGCGTCAGCAACCATCTACACAGATCACTCAGCCATAAAGTTTCTGATGATTAAAAAGGACGCAAAACCAAGATTAATATGATGGGTGCTACTATTACAGGAATTTGACATTGATATTCAGGATAGAAAGGAGACTAAGAATCAGGTGGCTGACCACCTGTCCAGATTAGAAAATCAGGAAATGCAAGACCAAGAAAATGAAATCAAAGATTCATTTCCTGATGAAAGCTTGTTCGGAGTTGAAGAAAGGGAACCTTGGTACGCAGATATAATTAATTACTTAACTACCAAGCAATTCCTTGGGAACTTCAACTCTCAGCAAAAGAAACGATTAGTACACGACAACAAATTTTATTTTTGGGATGAACCGTTTCTCTATAAACAAGGCCTCGACTCCATAATGCGTCGATGCATTCCAGAGGAAGAGACACAACGCATTTTGGTTGAGTTTCATCACTCTCCTTACGGAGGGCATTTTGGTGGGCAAAGAACCACTGCAAAGATTCTTCAAAGTGGATACTTCTGGCCCACCCTCTTCAAAGACGTGAAGGAGTATGTTCGTAAGTGTGACCCTTGCCAACGCACCGGGAATACCTCATCAAGGGACGTAATGCCCTTGAACAATATTCTTGAAGTTTAATTATTTGATGTTTGGGGTATTGATTTTATGGGACCTTTTCTCCTGTCTTACGGTCAACAATATGTCCTGCTTGCAGTAGATTACGTATCAAAGTTGGTAGAAGCAGTAGCTTGTGCCAGAAATGATGCGTTGACTATTTCTAAGTTTCTTACCAGGAACATTTTCACACGCTTTGGAACGCCAAGAGCCCTGATAAGTGACGAAGGTACGCATTTTATTAATCACATCATTTCTAAATTACGTACCAAATATAATGTTAGGCACAAGAACGCTATCGCATACCACCCACAGACAAACGATCAAGCTGAGGTATCAAATCGGGAAATAAAATCTATACTGGAGAAAGTTGTCAACGCATCGCGGAAAGACTGGGCACAGAGGCTGGATGAAGCGCTCTGGGCCTACAGGACTACCTACAAGACCCCTATAGGTATGTCTTCATACTCTTTAGTATTTGGAAAAGCTTGTCACTTACCCCAAGAGTTGGAGCACAAAGCTTTTTGGGCAGTAAAGAAGCTAAATTTGAACTTGGACACCGCGGGCGATCAACGCAATCTCCAGCTCAATGAGCTTGAGGAATGGCGGTTGAACGCATAAGAGAACAACAAGCAGGAGAAGACAAAACGTTGGCACGACCAATGCATTAGTAAGAAAGAGTTTGTTGTTGGCCAAAAATTTTTATTGTTCAATTCACGATTGCATTTGTTCCCAGGAAAGTTAAAGTCAAGGTGGTCAGGACCATTCATTGTCAAAACAATCTTTCCCCACGGAGCAATACAATTAACGCGGGATGATGGCATAAACGCGTTCAAAGTAAATGGCCAAAGAGTGAAGCCATACTTTGAAGATGGCATAGAACGAAAAAAGTCATCTCTCGTACTACGCGAAGCCAACTGAGGCTCGCATCAAAACATCCCTGCATTCGCATCGACACATATTCCAGGGATGCTTCCTCTTTCCATATTCCTTTTGCATTTTGTATTTTATTACTGTGTTTGAGTTTACTTTGTTTGTTTGTCTTTGAGTTTTTAGATTGATTGTTGAATGTTATTACCTTCGTAGTTAGAAATTTATTTGTTTTAAATAAAAAACAAAGTTGTGTATAATCGAGATAGGAATAAACGGATGTGTTAGAACTTAAGTCTAACGCATGGCCCAAGTCGAAAGGACGCGTCTCGAAAATGCAAAGCACTTGAGTGCTTGGAAACCCAATACACATCCTTTTGACTTCGCATTAAATGTGAATGTCAGGCGCTGCCTGACGTCACCCCTCTCTCTCCCCAGCTTATAAAAGTCGAGACCCTTCATTTTCTTCTTCCTTCATTTCCCTCGAGCTCTCTATGAAAAAAAAATCCCTAGCGCCCTCGCTTCCTTCATCGTTGTTCGAGCATTTCTTCGATCACACCTCTTCAACAAAGATGTCTTCAGCGTCCGATAGTCAGAATCAATTAATGAGCTTTGGAGACGTCTCGCCGGTAAGCTCTTTTTCTTCCTCGTCTGTTTCAACATCGCCTCCCTCAAGCCCTCGACAGACCTCAAAAATCACCGTCCCTACCAAACCTTTGCACAGCGGGCCATCTTGCACCTCCCAGCGACTGTCTCAGTCGAAACCCACCAAGGCCACCACAAACCCTTCTTCTAAGACCACCTAACAGCCCAAAACCACCCAAAAACCAAAACCTAAAACCCCTTCAAAACTAAGGCAGCATCCTTCGTCATCCATGGCTACCAAGAAACCGTATACCAAGCCCACCCCACCACTATTCATTCTAAATATCACTCCGGTGGGTGCGACGCATAACCCCATCCCAGCCTACCTTCATAACGCACCATCGCCAGTCGTGCGTCCACCTCCTCCACTGTCCATATAACCCTTAGCCATCATCTACCTAGTTGAAGTAGATGCGTCCAGCCAACCACCGCGTTCACCCATCATCATCTCACCCCCTGGGTTGCCACATACCCCATCTAGCACCCCACCATTCACTCCACCAAGGCCCAGCTTTGACAATCTTGCGTCAGAGCGAAACCTCAAAGAACTAGTGGAATTGGCTCGAAGGGATGAACAAGAAGTGTTTGGAGCAATCTTGGCAAGTCTGAATCAAGGCCAAGAAGAACAAATGATGCATTCCGACCCACCCAACGCATCACTTGAAATAGACGAAGCGGAACGTTATGCAATGATGCTCGAAGTAGAGTTAGAAGAAGAAGATGAAGATGATGAAGAAAGGGAAGTTGGCCCAAACACGTCACAATCTCGTCAAACCTACGCGAATGAAGAGCCCTAAAAAATAAAGAGGGTGATGAGAAAAAGAAAATTAATCTTGGAGGAAGAGGATGAGCAGTCTGCATCCGGTCCTAAGGATGCAACACATGGAAGCTGCTCAAGGCACAACACGTTAGAGAAGGAATTGGAAAATTATCAGCCCACAAGGCAAGGGCGAAGGAAGTCTGCTCTCCAAAGGGAATTGGAGAACAAATTAAGAGAGCTGGCGCAGGAAGCCAAGGCATGAGGCGGGCAAGCGCAAGGTGATAACTTGTAGAAGTACAAGTTATTTATGCCACCTTATATAGATATTGCGGCCAAAAGTTAGTATTTATGCACCAATTGTATGAAAATTAGCCTAGTATTGCAATAATTATAAATGTTTGCGATTACACCCATTAACAACAAAAAGATGGAAGACTAGCCGAACTTTACTTTGTTTTGCAGGAGACCAAGTCACCGCTTGCGCTCAAGGCTCACGAGAGACTAATCAACGCATCTCTGTCATATTGCGCCCGTCAATCAACAATGAAGAGACGATTACCGCAATGGCAGCGCAATGCGACAGTCGATCCGAGGGCTGTGCTTCAACTGCATGCGGTAATAAAAACAGACACCGCATGCGAACCTATGATCAAAAGATGCAGCTGAGTAACGCAAGAGCGGAAGATTGAGACACGTGTACAACTAACGATTGTGCAGAATTGACGATCTGATTGCATAACAGAAGGAATAATATCCCTCCATCTTCGGAATTACCATAACCATGAGTGGGGACCACAAGGCCGGAGTCAAAGATCTGCACCTATAAATACCCCATTGATTTCAGAGAAAAGGTATGCTACTTGATACAGGGCTAAGTGCTGCTAGATTGTAGAGAAAAGGTTGAGCTGAGTGCTTGAGTGAAGAAATTCGGGAAGAAGACAAGATAAGGCCGAGAGGTGAATCTCAGGTCCAACCTGTCAAACACCCGATCGGAAGCTCTGTGCAAAGATCCCTGCTACCGGTAGAGCAAGCTTGAGAGAGAAGCTCTTCCTACCATCAAATCCATCCTATCTGGCAAGCAGATCTCTATCGACTCAGTGCCAAGACATTGGCACTTGTTTGTATCTGTTCTATCTCCCTTTCATTGTGTATTTCATGTTTTCTTTATCTCTTCATTCACCCACCATGTATCAAATGCTTAGTAAAAATATTAAATGTTTCGATAAATTCCATTTACCATTCTCTATCTATTTTCCTTCACCCTCCAATCAGTTTCTTCATGATGTCTCTTAACCCCATGATGAGCAATATGAATCACTAAGAACTTAATCTGTATTAAAGATATGAAATACGTTTAACTAAAGATGCTAGACGGCATCTTCACCTGTGAGAGCAGAAGTGAAGGTGTCATTCTGATCTATCAAGAGAAGGTCAGAAGAATGCGTTAACTAAAGCGAGTAGTACTTCCAGACATGGAAGCAACCTTGCGTTCATTATGTTAATCTCTGTTTCACCACAGACATGTGGGAGCACGGCCGATCACTGAGAGGTGTACGCTAAGAGAAGAGCCGAACAGTATTTGTATCTTCAATCCAATTAAGAACTTGCGTTGTTCTTATTATTTGTCTTTCTCTTTCTATTCTGTTCATAAGACTTGTCGTCGCATCCCATGTCTTTGCATAACTTTCACAGCCAGCCTTAATCCCAGCATCTTGTACATGAAGTCTGTATCTTGTATCATCTAGCTTAGGTTTACTATATTTTTATGTTTTTATTGCATCTTTACTACTTTCCTTTATTTTATTGCAATTTATACTTATACAAACTCATTTTTAAAGATTGAAAACTTGGTCGCATATATCATGAATGTATCGCAATAACCTAAACTAGTCCTCGGTTCGACCTCGAATCACACCGAGAAACTTATGGTGGAATTACACTTGGTTCCATCGTAAGGAAACTTGTGACAACGCATGGCATACTACATGAACATCCATAATTAATGCATAACTAGAAGTAGTATCGCATCATTGTGAGCAATTTATATCATCAATCCAAACATGTTACACAAGGTAACCGACGTGTTACCTAAAAAGATCACGGGAAGGAAGTGCCAGTTCAGTGATATTCTTGCAGAGAAAGGCTTCTTTCCCGAACGCAACCCATTACCAGCATACATAATTGAAACCATAGAAGCAATGGGTTGAAGTCAGCTATGTGTTGGGCACACAAGAATTTGGCCCAACCTTGTCCGCCAGTTTTACAGCAGTGAGTTCGACATGGAGAAAAGAACAACATTTGTTGATGGGGTATTGGTGCACTTCTCAGCCGATAAGATCAATGACGTGTTAAATATCACGAGTAATCTGGACGCAAAAGGTAACCGCATCTTGGAACAACCAACGTCGAGCCAACTTGAAGATGCGTTAACAGTGGTAGCCAAACCTGGAAGTAAATGGCAAACATCAAGGAATGGAGCAAAGATGCTA
Source organism: Benincasa hispida (assembly GCF_009727055.1). NCBI lineage: Eukaryota > Viridiplantae > Streptophyta > Magnoliopsida > Cucurbitales > Cucurbitaceae > Benincasa > Benincasa hispida. The sequence continues at coordinate 10,770,200 of NC_052351.1, read as the reverse complement.
GCTTCCAGGAACTTGAAGCCAAGCGCGAATTTATGGTATTATCTGATTAAGAGAAGCATCATGCCTACAACGCATGATGAAACATTGTCAAAAGAACGTGTCTTGGCTACCTACTGCATCATGCAGTGCATCCTTTTAGATGTAGGGAGAATAATAAGGGATCAGATCAAAGCCATCAAGACCAAACCACGAAGACAACTTTATTTTCCATGGCTGATCTGCACACTGTGTGAACGCGGGGGCATCCCTCTAGAGGATGATTATGAAGAGATCGACAGTCTGATGAACATTAAGTTAATCAGGTGTTTACTTCGCGGTTCGCCACATTAGCCTGCCTTACCTCGCAAAGAAGTGGCAGCCAGACCTCGATCATCAAAACAAGCCCCCAAAAGAAGACGCGTCCGGATAATTGAACACAGCGATGAAGCTTCAGAGAATGAAGAGTACGAAGCAGAGCTTGCACTTACGGATGAAGAAGTGCGACCAAACCTAAACCTCACTTTCCAAAACTCACCAGTGGCCCCGCGAGAAGGGAGTCTTGATCCAACGCACCAAGAACCTACTGATGTAGATCAAGACATCCCTTGTCCCCTTCCTTCGCCCTCAACAATTCCAATTCCCAATTTTGTGCCTCCTCCAACCATATTTGAACCAACTGGGTTAGGATCGAATAACGCAGGAAATTTTGAAGACCCAATTAAAAGAAGTGAAGAGCCAGCACCACCTCAACACAGCACTGACATTAAAGAGTTAAAAACTTTAATCAGTGATCAACTCAGACCATGGCCACGTCTATTGAAGGTCTTCAACAACAAAACAGGGTTCTAAGGGACTATTTAAGGCAACAAACAAGAAGAATGGAAGACCAATTTATTTATACAACGCAGTACATTAATCAGGTCTTGGTTGGAATGTTTGCCCTGCCTTCGCTACCTGCTCATCTTAGAAACCTTTTGCGCTTTATGGATGAAGACCTTGCAGAAGAACACAGGGATGACGCGCTAGCACAATAAAGTTTTGGGGTGTTGGTTATTTTGTATTTTGATTTATTTCATGATCTTTTGTATTTGTTTGACTTGTTTGTTTATTTCATGTTATCTTATGAAAATGAATGAAAAATTTCTATCATTTTTTCCTTACATTTGACCTTAGCATACTTTTTTTTGTTCTTTAGCTATTTTTTAGTCTTGTGCTTTGTCTTATCTCAATGATATCAACAATATGAAATCTATAGTATAGAGTAGGCGTTAGGAAAATCAACAAAGCATGAACTTCTTTAAAAAGACTACATGTTTTCTTTATAACGCATGCAAGCTCTAAATCAAAACTCCTTTTGGAACTCTCAAAGCCTTTTCGAAATTTTGTTTCTCTTTTAGCAATGAGGATTTAGCTCATCTCCAAATCTGGGGATGAGGGAAATCTGAGTTAAGACGCATTAATCGAGTACATCAAAAAGAAAGGAAACAAAATAGAAAAATGTTAAACGCAACTCCTCTGTCACTCCTCCAAAAGAAAACCTCAAAGTGGCATGAGTTAAAGTTGGAACAGGCACTTAGTCGTAGTTGGATGCTCACATGACACCTGTGGGGGCAAGCCAAAACGAAGTTAAGTCTCCTAGACCAATGCGTCCCATAAAACTCCTCTATCTAGTCTAAAGAAGTTGTATCTTGAAACGCATGAATATTAGATATGAGTTTAGTTGTGAAAGGTTCTCACCCGTAGTTGGATGCTCGCATGACACCCGTGGGGGCAAGCCAAAACGAAAGTGGGATACCTAGAAGAACGCGTGGGTAATTGAAAATTCATATTTTTTTTCTTTTTATCCGGCATCTATTTTAAAAAGAGCATCTAACGCATTGCTGGTTTAGAAAAAAAGGGGAATGTTTTGAGAAACGAAAGGAGTTATTGATAAAAGGCTTACTACACCTGAAACTAAACATTATTCCTTTTAGAAAAAAGTCAATCTGCGTTACAAACTCTTGTCTCAAGCTTATAATTGAATATGATGAGAGACGAACTCTGCACACTAAAGACAAGGGAGATAACAAAGAATTATTTATGGAATGCTTGAGGACAAGCATTGTTCAAATTTGGGGGTGGTGATAACTTGTAGAAATACAAGTTATTTTGGCTCTTAAGTTGGAACAGCTAAGGTTTTTAATGATAAATTCTCCTCATTTTTAGAAGAAACGCATGAAATTACTCGAACATTAGCAAACTCGTGCAAAAGAATGTTTATTACAAAAATACTGCGGCACTAACGCATTATATTACAGGATTTCAACAAGAGGCTAACACATGATTAAGAAGTGTCGCAGGAAAAGTTCTAACGCATGGGCCATGCGTCGAAGGGATTCAACGCAAAGAAGATTCATTGATTCTGGTTTTTTGTGTCAAATCAACACTTGCAAGCATGGGCACCTGCAGCAGGAGGCATCTGAAAAGCTTATGAGTGTCAGGCGGCTGACCAGGGCATGGACTTTAATGCTACCCATCATCAAGCTGGAAATGACCAATGCCTATAAATAGAAGAAATCCCTCCAGAGTTTGAAGTTCAGAAATTTCAAGTTCTCACTCTCAGTATTAGCTTAGTTATAGTGTTAGATCTTTAGAGTTGTGCTGTGGTGCCAAGAAGAGCAGAAGGGAAGAGAATCGCCATCACCGCCGATCAAGGAGCGGAGGAAGCTGAGCTTGAAAGAGACACTTCGTCCAATTCTTATACAAGTGATTATACACAACTAGAATTGAGCCAAAGAGATACTAGAGATTGTACTCTGCGGCTTGACTCAGTTCCTTTCATCTCATTTATCGTTTTCGTCTTTCATCTGATTAAGTATTGCTTTTGTACAATCTGCTTCTTTATAAATTCATATATTTGATCTATCTCAATTTGCCATTGTTTATTTCTTGTTTATGTTGGATGCATCTCTACTTCATGCAAAATTTCATTTCAAAAGCTTAAGCCATCTTGATCAATTGGTAAAAGCATCTTTAGCTTAGACTATTCGAGAGAATAAATAAGCCCGCATCAAATAGAACGCCTAGTACATCTAGAGATAGACTTACTGGTGTTTATTGCATCCTGTGTTTGACGCATGCATCCTAGAGATAGGTTTTGTATGTTATTCGCATTGAAAAGTGTCGAATAGAGTCTAACGCATAAACCAAGATAAACAAATCATCTCATTCATCCCATTCTAGTTCGTGTACACTCATCTTAGATCGACACATACCACTTGCACTAAAATCCATTTCCACACGACCCATCATTCTCTCTTAACTCTTTTGTAACTTCTTGCACAAGCACAACACCTTAGCATAAATAACACATTTCTTCATACATTTAGGAAATCCCTACAACAGGTACAACGCAAGGTCTGCGTTAGCTTAATCTGAATCCTTGAGTTCAACCCTGGACTTACCAGGAACCTAAATTAGATTTATACTTAGGTCTGGTTTAGGAAAACTTGAATGTCAATAGAGGAGTGTCGTGCGTTCTGTTGCACATCTCTAACACATCAACGCGTTACGAATACATAAACGCATCAAAGCATCAACGCATCATTCATAATTAGAACTTATTTTTCCAATCTATTTTATACAATACACTCCTAGCTCGAATCACGATAGCAACGAACACTCCACATATTGGACATTTATTCATGTTCATATATTCTTTTCTATATAGACAACAATCATTAGGGCATGCATGAATCTTCTCATATTCCATTCCTAATGCACATAATATCTTCTTTGCTTCATACATTGATCGAGGAAATGCATTATTCTCTTGTAACATCTAATTTATAAGACATAACAAATCTGAAAAACTTACATTGCTCCACTCATACTTAACTTTTAAGTTGTACAACTTCACTAATTCCGATAATTTAGTAAAGTTTCTACAACCATCATATAGAGGCTTCTCAACATTGTCAAATAAAATTTCAAAACTTTCTGTGGAATTAGAAAAATCTTCTTACGCTGCCTGTACCATTTCAATTGTCTCATTAATTATAAATTTTTCATCTTTTCTTAATGAGTTGAGATTCTTTGCGCTATCCTCATATGACTGAGGAAGCTCTTTACCATGCCAAAACCATGTAGAATAACTCAGGTCCATTCCATTTACAATCAAATGATTTCTAATTTCTTTTCCATCATGCATATCAATATTTCCACATTTTAGACATGGGCAACGAATTCTAGCTGGATCATTTTTATTACTTAAAGCAAATTCTACAAACTTTTTCACACCTAACTCATATTCCTTTGAAAATCTATTTTTTCTCATCCATGATTTATCCATGTCAAAAGAAATATGCAGTATATGCCAAAAACTTATTATAAAATAATTCAAATATTTACATTATTATAATTCTATCAAAATATATATTATAGTCATATCGATGACAACAAAGGCTAAATAAAGAATTGATCAAATCAAAATAGAGTCTTCAGATGATAATATATTGACTAATTACATGGATTATATATATATTTCAAACATCATACGTACGTACGAAAAATAGTTATGGAATCAGAACGTTAGCCATGTCTCAAATATCTTATATAGACAAGATGTTGTCTAGGATTAAGATGCAGGATTCCAAAAGAAGTCTTTTACTTTTTAGGAGTGGAATATATTTGTCAAAGGAACAATTTCCTAAGACACTTCAAGAAGTTGAGGATATGAGACGGGTTCCCTATGCATCAGCAGTCAGAAGTCTGATATATACAATACTATGTACTCGTCTAGACATATGCTTTACAGTAAGGATTGTCAGTAGGTATCAGTCTAATCCTGGTTATGAACATTGGACTGCTATTAAGAATGAGGACAATATTGTTGATCCGTTTACAAAGGCCCTCCCGGCTAAGATTTTCAAGGGTCACCTAAAAAGTTTAGGACTACGTGTAGAATAAATAGGGCAAGTGGAAGAAATTGTGGGTATGAGATGCCCTATGTATTTTGTTTTCTCTCACAACACTCAACTTTGTTGTAACCCACTAGGATTTTTAGTCCAAGTGGGAGTTTGTTGGGTTGTATGTCTTAAAACTCATAATTTTGTAAACAGTAAACATATATGAAGTTTATTCAGACAAGTGTTGTTGATTGTCCAATAACTCTAAATCCAATAAACTACGAACCATTGGCTATTGTCATGAATACTTGGACTTTATGTGGAGACATAAACTTGATCAAGTTCGAGTAAAAGAGCCTAAACCGTCTATAGTACTTGGATTAGGTTGGGTACCTATTTCTGGAGATACTAAATACGGCCTGCTTTATGATTGTTACAAATGTTGTAAAGTGTCATAAACGAAGTGATCAGTTCGTTTATGTAGAGACATGTGAGGGGGGGTGTTGTACACGATGAGATTGTGTAAGACAGACCAAGAAATAATCACTATTACGTATTAACATCGTTTACTGTTAATACTGATTAATTTCACTTCTTAATGACTTAGATAACTTGATCGGAATCCTGAGCTATCTATGAAATCCTATTTATTCGCGATTGTCCCTTGATCTGCATAGGTGAGGGTAAACCCAACGTCGCTGCTCAATATGCCTCCTATTCCAGGGATAAGACTGGATAGATGGTTGGGGACATAGAATTTGCAAGATGGAATTCACTCCTACCCATTTTAGAGATAGTAGAAAGGTTGCTCCCTTAAAGGTTAATCCCGAGCCTTGAACAAGGGGCCCCATCCTCTCGTTGACCTGAGAGGGAATGGATTTAGTGATTATGATCCTAAGTCAATTGTTCATTAGAGGGACAGTGGTACTTAAGGAGAAAAGATGTAACTCGGGAGTATTTTGATATTTGAGCTAGCTGAGGTTATGAACAACCTGTGAAGGATCAACTTATTGATGATGGTTATATCAGATGGACACAAAATATATCCACAGTGAGGAGAGTGCAACTACAGGCTATAGTGGACAGACCTGTTAGTTAACAAATGTTGGTTAACTAGGTTAAAGAGTTTGACCGGTTAGTCTCGGATCGTTGGAGCCTATGATTTGTAGGTTAAATTGAAAAACTAGGTGAAGTAAGAATTTGAAATGTTCAAATTCATGTTTTAGGGGAAATTGTATTTTATATGAGATATAATTTTATTAATTAATTATTTTTTAGAGTATACTTGATCATTAGTATGAAAGTGTTTTCTAAAACTTGATTAATGTGATTAATCAAAGGTAGGTGTCAAAGACAATTTAGTATGTGATATTAAATTTGTTTACGTTCTTATTTATTTAATTGAAATTGTTTTAATTAAATAATTTCCAAAATTTGAAAATTGTATTTCTTTTTTTAATAAAAAAATTAGTTAGTGGAAAAATCCAATTGTTGAATTTTTCCACTAACTAAGTGGACTTTGAAGTGGCATTTCCCAAGCTTGACACCTAGAGATTATATGCTAATGGAGTTCGAGGTGGAAGACATGCAAAATGTGTGTTTTCTCTACAAAAGGCTTTGTTTTTTAATTTTGCAAGACTAATGCTTCCTCAACTTTTGATCTAAAATCTTCCACCTCATTTCTCTTTACTCTCCTTCTTTCTACAGTGAAATTCCCTTATTTTAACTACTATAATGGTTCCACAACCATGTTCTTCAACCGGAGAATAGCGGGATTTACCATTGCTGGTATCGATCGAGCTCGGAAGAGTAAGATTGTGGTGGAGTCTTTAAAGGTTGTATTTTTTATTCCTTTTGCATGCTTATTCTTGTTTTTATTGCAATTAGAATGTTGTCGATTTTATCGCTTCCGCTGTGCATGCGTTCTTTATGTTCCATCAATTTCATCATACCTAGCTTTCTTACAACTAGCACTAAGACTTTCCTTTTATCAAGCTGAGATATGAGGCTCGCTACTAATATCTCTTATTATGTCTTCCTTTCTCTAAGTGCAACGCAATCGACTATTGTCAATGACTTGTTTTGTGTATCAAAATTGAACATCTTTCCGAAATGGACTAGCCGGGCAAAGACCAAGAAGAAAAGGATTCCAGGAATAACTTAGGTAAAGTAGGTTCAACTAACTACAATGCCTGACGAACGCGTTTTAAGGCCTATCACACACCTACTCTTAACCTAACATAGCGTGTGGCACCATCATCATAGCTATTAAGTATGTTTTAGAGCTTAGAGATTTATATGATATACTTTGGGAACAAGGATCTTATTAGGAATATACATATACATCTATGCTTAATGTTTTCTTTGGCTTTCCATCCTTTTGTAAGAATTGTAGATGCCTCTTTTTAAGTATTCACTTCGCAAGCCTCTCTCTTTTTTCTTCATGGGATATTTTCGATTCTACCAATCTTATTAGAAGGAAGAACCTGAAGGAAATCAAACACGAGGATTTGCATGAGCAGCAGAAGGATCATTCCAAATTACAATCGTATATGAACTTTACAATTACAATCACAAACGAAAACATACGGTTATGCGAAATACACAGAAATTACAGCATACTACACAAAGGATCAAGGACAAGAGCAACACACTTTTGTAGACTCATCTTCAAGCTTCTTGATCATGAACGCTCGATCACAGCAACATAGCAACACACGAACGCTCATCCAACACGACGGTTACAATGCACAAACACCGCACGCTCAAACTAAGCGATCGCCAAGGTCACGAACACCCCGAACACCACGAACAGCCTCCACAGAATCTCGACAGTGTTGAGTTGAGTATGACACCAACAAGAAGGTTGCCTTGGTATCCTCGATGTGAGAATCTAGAGGGTGGGCTTTGTGTGAACTTGGTTTGAGGCAGATAAACGGAGGAATCACAATCATATAAATGACTGAGCAAGTGGGAGATGGAAGAACCTATCGTATAGGTCGATGCCCAATCGTCTAGGAAAAGCTAGGATCGTCTAGCAAAAGCTATGTGATCGTTTAGCTCGTCGCTTAGATGAGTGTCTATCGCCTAAGAACACTCAACAATCGTTTAGCTAACTCCAAGCTATCGCTTAGTAAATTTAATTTACTTGAAAACTCTCTGTGAGTATTTTCCAAGATTGGAAATCTCAAATTCACTTCTTACTAAAATTAGGAAAATATTTTTCTTTTTATCTCACGGTTACCATGAAACCACCAGTAACCTCCCACTTAATTAGTTATTAGAGAAAAAGAAATAATTATCCAATAAATATTATAAATATAAATGATAACTAACTTATCATAATATATTTATAACCTATAGTTTTAATATTTCATCTCATGAAAAATATAAACCATAGATCTTTTTCTATTTCATGGCACTTAATGTAAATCTCATTTATATTAATCCTCAACTTGATGTATCTCATACACTATACCGATTATATCATATATAATCGAACTACCTCTTGCCAATCTGAACATTTCAAATCAATACCAAGAATTGATCCTCACCTTGAATCCATTGAGCTACCAAGGGGACCTTATGGACCTGTAGCTCGACAGCTCCAACGGTACGTGAATAACGACTAAACTCTTTAGTCACGGGATCCACCCATCCATTAACTGGCAAGCACTTTACTAAAGACTGACAGCTGAACTCTCCTTACCACAGATATATTATGTGTCCATCTTAACCAATCAACAGTGCGACAACCCTTCACAGATCGCTCGTAAGTATAACTCGGCCAATAATCTTATGCCCTGTAGTTACATCTAACTCCTTAAGTACCACTGAATCTTCTAATGAATATAAGTCATGTCCTACTATGTCTGAGTTCTCTCTTCCAAAGAGAAGCAATGGCCACTATGTACAAACCTCAGAATTACCCCTTAAGGGAGCAAACTCTCTGCTTACCCCTGCTTCGAGGAGGAGTGGATTTCATCTTGTGTATTGAGTTCCCAGCTCCCAAATCAGACAAGGTCCCAAAAAGGTAGGCATGTTGAGTTGGCAATCTGGCCACTCTCACCCATACTAATCAAAGGACCGCCCTCAATGGCAGGAGTTCCTAAAACACTCAGGATTGAGGTCATGTCACCTATGTTCATTTAGGTGAGATGTAAGTCTCTAGTATCAACGGCGTTATATACAGAGTCTAGTCATCTCATGGTTCGGTCTTATACAAACTCTTTGTATAGGACATCCCTGCTTGCATGTCTTTACATGAATGGTCAGGATTCACCATCTGTAGTAATTTACAACACTTGCAAACCTCTACAAAGCGGATCGTATCCGTAGTGTCACCAGGATCATGTATCCCACCTTAATCCTTATACTACAAACCTAGTTAGGTTATCACTTAAGGCATGATCCACTTGTATATCACATATACATGCTTAAGTTTACATAAGATAACCATGAAGCTCTATTTATTGGATATGAGTAAATGCCAGAATAAAATAACAGTTATTTTATTTATAGAATAATGTGTATAATTACAAACAACGAGACTCCGGGAGAATTAGGACACCAATCCCAACAGAACCTCGGGCTGAAAAAAAAAGTATACTCTTTCTCTTTAATAGAAATAATAGGTACAAATGAGATCACAATTGCATTAGGTAAAGGGGTCTAAAGGCGACTAGTTTCTCTTGGATATCCTGTTATTTGAATTAGCCAGTATTAGGTTTTTGCGATTTTGACATCGGGATAAATTGAATCTCTATCGAAGTCTTCTGATTCTTAGAAATAAATCTCTTTCGAAAAGCTGAAACTGAATTGAATAATCAGTCAATGAAACTTTGTCATGTATACGTAGGCTTTTCTTTACACAATGAATAGAACTCAGTTAATAGAACTGAGGCAGGCTAATCAAGATCATTGATTCTTACCACCCATTCCAGGAAATAGACACTTCGGTATGGGATCAAACTGATGTGGCTTAATCAGGTGCTATTGCTCAACCACCTACAGTATCAGAGACCATTCCCATCACTGAGTTAGAGGATGATGTGGCAAGATGTTTTGAAAATTTTTTCTTCCTTTCTTTCACAGATAGTTATCTTAGCTTTTGGTCTTCATAGATAGCACTTTAAAGAGTGATTGACCGCAAAGAACGACACAACTAGAAAAGGTCTGGAAGGAGAAGCATAGAACTATCAATTAGAAGAGTAAACATAAGAAACCATAACCTTTGCTTTCACAGGTCTTTCATTTCCATTTAGATCTTGAATTTCTAAGTCAGACTATTTAGATCTTGAATTTCTAAGTCAGACTGCACTTGTACTGCAAAAGAAAGAAAAGGCGGACCCCTTCTAACAAGCTCTTGGCCTACCCTTCATTCTATTCACGGTTAGCCAGGAATTAGACCGAGAGTTCTATTTCTTTTATGACTTTCGCTTTGCCTTGGAACTTAAACTAAACAGAATCTCTTGCACGTGCGTATAATAGAATAAGAAAGTATACCTTGCTGGTCATTGACCAAGGCCTTTTTCTTATCTTAGTGTGGAATGCCTTCTTTTGATTGATGAAAAAGAAGGGAAAGGGATCCGTAAGATTAAGTTTGGGCTACCGTGTCGTGAAAGATGCCATATCGATGCTCTGACCACTCCCTCAAAGAGCACAAGATTACGTAGAATAAAAGACTGATGCGGGCGGAGTTGAGAGTCCTTTGACCGATTGTGCCTTTATCCCCAACGAATGCTAGCTTTCGGTTAGAGAATTGATAGAGGCCTTAATTCCTGGATTGACTTCATGAAAGAAAATTATGACCTAACAAAGGCAAAGAGTTGCCTTCTCTACACCACCAAGCCTACCCTTATTTTTCTTTCTCTTTTACCAGAGCTAAAAGGTATACTTTCTCGATCTGTAGAATATCCTTCCCAATCTCTTTAGATTGAGATTGTACTCATGGGAGGAAAGGAGCTGACATATCAAATCTTGCACTCTTTGTTGCTAGTGAAAAAAAGTTGTGATCCATTACTTGATCACATAGAAATCCGATCACAATCACATAACAATCACATAGAAATAAAAAAGCAATCAAATTTTCAGGCGAAAGTTTTTTGACATGTTTGCAAAAAAAAAAAAAAAAACTTAGTGACACACACCCAATTTTCATTTTTTTTTTTTATTATTAAAGTTGCAATTGCCCAAGCATTTTTCTGTCTCGGGAGGGGCACACGATAATATATATGTCATTTATAAATAAATATTTTTATATTTAATATATATATATAATATATAGTGACACGACGCTGAGGGGGCACGTGCCTCTAATCCTTTCATAAATCCGCCTTTGTCGACATTGTTTTTTAAACAACTGACACCAACCACTAATCTGTCAGTTGATTTTGTGACTCACGATTTGAACAAGAAAAAAATGTGGAAGGTTTAAGAAAAGAAAGAAGTAATGAAAGAGAAAAAAGGAAAACGAAGAAAGGAGAAAATTTGAAGAAGAGTTGTGAAAAGACAAGAAAGGAGTAACAGAGAGGGAGAAATGAAGAAATTTAAGGGAGTGTTTGGGGACGAGCGTGTCTTAGCACTTAGACAAGATGAAGAAGATTCGAAAAGAATTTTGAGCTGTGAGAGTCAAAATGCCCTATACAAAAGAGCGATCAGTGACCGGGAAGTCCGCTTCAGTCATTTGAGTCTTTGACAACCACTCTCTCCTACCCACTAAATAAACTAAGAATAGGGGACTGAGGCAATGAAAGAACTGACAGTACTCACCATAAAGAGAAGCTCTCTATTGCTTTATTGAAAGAAAAAAAAGAAAAGAAAAGAAAAGAAAAGAGATAACCTCAATTACCTCATTCCCCTCCCCATCGGTCGAGCTGCCAAAGCTTCTCTTGCTATCGATCGAGCTCAATTACATTGAGCCTCCCCCTCTCTCTATCTTTTAAGTTCAATTACATCGTTCCTCTCCTTATTGGTCGAGCTTCACTCTTCGTCAACTCGGTAAAGCAGCTTTGCTCCTCTCTCAACCTGTTTTCCCTTTCTATTCCTCATTCAATTGTTTTCTCCCCTCATTTTTTAGCTGCCCGTTTAGTTTGAAAAATATCCCTTTTCTCTCCCTAGTTCCCCTTAGAGTAAAAACAAAAAAAAATTACTATAGGAGCTAGAAGCACAACGAAAGTTATCAACAAAAAAAAAATTGAAAATTTGGGGAACAAGAAGAAGCAGTTTTCCATTCCCATTCCATGGAGCAATGTGCTTGGATCAACCTGAACCTCAACAATGGATCATACTCAAAACTATATGGAGCAATGTGCTTGGATCAACCTTAACCTCAATATTCCCCCTTTCCTGGGGGAGAATGGATCAACCTCAACCTCAACCTAAATATCATTAGTGAGAGAAAAGAAACTATAGGTTATATTTTATATGATATGATATTAAAACTATAAGTTATATATTATATTTGATATAACATATAGTTTAATATATATTATATGATAAGGTAGTTATCATATTAATATATATTAAATTATTTATTT
>NC_052351.1:10743138-10757772 GCF_009727055.1 Benincasa hispida | reverse complement strand
CCCTCCCCTCCTCCCTTCCCCCCCCCTCCCTCCTCCCTTCCCCTCTCCTCCCCTTCCCTCCTTTCTACAGAATAATACAAATTAATTTAACATTTTTTATAAAATAAATTTTAATTTTAATTTTAATTTGAAATTGAATAATTTTAAAAAAAATTAAAAAGGCCACAATAAAATCAAAGAAAGTGATGAATTACATAATTGACAATATTTATTTTAATTATAAAATGAAAATAAAGAAGAGTGATATTTTTTTATATATGAAAAATAAAGGGTTAAAAAGGTAAAAAAGGATCCCATCAATACAAGAACCTCGAAAAACTCATGTTTCAAGAGCGCATCTAAAACTCTTGAAATGCCCTCTGTAAGGGCATCCTTGGATGTCTGTGAATCTCTAGATGCTCGAGCATCTTACATTACCGTAAAACAAATGTGGTAGTTTAGATGCCCACTTCATAGAAATCTTAGATTCCCGTGAAATAAACGACCCTTTAACATTATCAACAACGTCGGAAGTGTCGTTATGTTAAGAGAAGATTTCAAAAAGTGAATTATATACTTACAAAGCTTGAGAGATCTTCTATCTTTTCTCCATTGCAAAAACAACTATTTTTTTTTTGCCACTCACGATTTTAAGAATTAAAACACCAAAGCTAAAGATGAACTGGTCAAGACTGGCACTTGGTACAAACTCATATCTGAGAAGACTTTCAGTTCATTTTTGTGAGTTATTTGCGAAGCCTCTTCATTGTGTTACGTTGTCCATTAGCTAGCTTACCCTGAAAATAAAAACTTCAATCTCTAGTTAGAATTTATATCAATTTACACCTTAAGCTCTATTCCTTAATCCATTTCCATACCTAGTAAACAACACCAAATCCACCATGTCTGAGCTTGTTCTCACTTGAGAAATAGTTTGTTGCAATTTTAATGGTTCAAAATCCAAATTGAATGGTCTCCATGCTGCTAATTTCTTGTTTCATTTATAACAAACATATTTGAACTAGAGATCAATAAATCATCAACATATAAACTAATAATAACATGAAAATTTTTTCATGATTTATAATCAATGCTTTTATCACATTCATTTAGTTTATAATCAATATTTAACGTGCAATAATAAAAATTTTCATGTCATTACTTTGGAGGTCATTTTAAGTAATGTAATGATTTAATAAGCTTACACACTTTATTTATTGCCTCTATAAAACCTTTAAGTTGGTCCATATAAATTTAATTTTTCTAAACATTTAGAAAATCTGTTTTTACATCAATTTGATGAATACTTGTATAAAATTGCTGCACTTGAAATTAACAATATAATGAATGTGATTCTCATAACCGGAGAGAATGAATAAAAAAAGTTTAATTCTTTCTTTTGTTTAGAATTGTTAGCAACAAGTCTAACTTTACATTTAAGTTATTTATGTAGATCGTTCAAGGAGCTTCTAGATAGTTAGTGTTATTTTCTATTTTAACTAACTACTCATTAAATGACATAAATCAAAATCAAATCTGAGAGGAAATAATAGATTATATTCAACCATATTTTCTCACACCCGTTAATGATCCATTAAACAATAAAAATACAAACAAATAACTTATCTAATGTCGAATCTATAGTTTCTCAAAATAAATAACAACTTTCGAAATAGCATATGTTTCCTGTATTCTTGGGGAACAATCTAACGAGGATGGAGCTTTGTAATTGAAATATCATTAAGAGTTGAACTTCCAGAATTACTAGTTCCATCTAACTTTAACATTGTGTTTGATTTCATAGGTGCTATTACTATGTCTGAAGAATGGAGGTTTAGAAGGTATAGGGAGAGTGAGAGAAGAACTACTTAACATCAAAAATATCGAAGCCATTGTTGGCCGATTTGCTACATTTTCTTGAATACACAATAGTCCAATGTGAATGCATCTAATCATTTCAGTTCTTGAACCAATCAAGAGTGTTGAATCTATGACATTTGTAATTGTTCCAGCCCTCCAATTTTTCCAAGCCTACAAGAAAATCCCACGATGGTTATAGTTATTGTCATTGATTTTTTAAAATAAGAATCGAGGATAGTTAGTTATATTGGTGATCTTTATAAATTATGGTATATTGCATTTAAAGTTCAAATTGAACAAATTCAAACAAATATATTGAAGTCTGGGGATGAAGCTATGTTACCAAATGGGTTAGAGATAACAAGATTGCAAAAACAGACTAATTTAAACAATAAATAAACAAACCATTTTTTAATATCAAAATCTTCTAATACTATTGGTAGCTGATTTAAGTGTCGTTACATATAGAAATTTTAAGAAGTATATTATATACTTACAAAGCTGGAGAGATCTTCAACGTTTTCTCCATTGCGAAAGCAATTGTTTTTCTGACCACTCAAAATCTCAAGAATCAAAATGCCAAAGTTAAAAACATCTGATTTCACTGAAAATTGTCCATGTATAACATACTCTGGAGCCATGTAGCCGCTGCAAAAATAATAACAATAGATAATAAACTATTCCACAATATTTTAAAGGAAAAATAAACATATTTGAAACTTACTAAGTTCCCACAATTCTACTTGTATTGCCTTGAGTTTCATCTACTTCAAACAATCTTGCCAAACCAAAATCTGCAATCTTTGGATTCATTTCTTCATCCAACAAAATTTGCTAGCTTTGAGATCACGATGTATGATTCGAAGACGAGAATCTTCATGAAGGTAAAGAAGCCCTCGTGCAATGCCATTTATGATTTTGAATCGTCTTTCCCATATTAATAGAGTTCGCTTCCCAAAATCTACAATGTCATCGATATATGAAAGCTATGGCTTTTCCATTTTTTGTAGACCAAAGAAAAGAACAACTATTATACCAAATATGAAGTGTTCAAGTGCTCCATTTGGTACAAACTCATATATGAGAAGTCTTTCGCTTCCATGCAAGCAAAATCCCAATAGCCTAACCAAGTTCCGATGTTGAAGGTTGACTACCAAAAGGACTTCATTTTGAATTCAACATCTCCTTGTTGTGAATTATGTGCAAGCCTCTTCACTGCAATTTGTTGTCCATTAGGTAGCTTACCCTAAAAATATAAGAGTCAACTTTTAGTAAAGAATGTCACTCAAAACTTTATACTTTAAACTCCAATTCATTGCTATTCTTTAGCTAATTCATTTTATACCATGTAAACAGCTCCAAATCCACCCTGTCCTAGCTTGTTTTCACTTGAGAAGGCATTTGTTGCAATTTTAATAGTATCAAAATCAAATCGATTGTCTCCACACTGCTAATTTCATTGGTGCCATCTCCGAGAGCAATACCTAAAGAGTAGATTAAGGCTTGAACATCAAATTCAATTGTAGGATTAAAGCCACAAGCATTCTTGAAAAAGCCACACTATCATAGCAAAACTGTCATCTAAAAGAAACAGAGGAATTATAAAACCACTCACTTCCAAACTTTTTCTAATGGCCTTCTGTTCTTTGCCTTCCTTATTCTCAAAATGATACAAATGGCAACAATGAAAATGATGGCTGAAGCGATGGACACCATAACGATTATAACTGTTCTATTATTGCTATTATTTCCTGCAAAATAAAGCTGTGCAATTTATGATAGTTTTTCTTAAGCATATTGTCATTGCAAACAAAACAAAAACATTTGTTAAAATGGTGAAAGATGTGTGTGTTTATGTGCGTATGAACGTTGATACCTGGTGCCGGAGGCAGAGTCGGCGGCAGAGGTGGAGGTGGGGATGGCGGTGGCGAGGGAGGTGGCAGGGGCGGAGGAGGGGTGTAGAAAAGATAGATCTCATATCTCAGAAAACAACTTACCGCAAATATTCTCGCTCCTATTTTCCCAGTCGGAATATTTCATTAAGCGTGTCAAAGCAATTAGTGCAATCCATAAAGGACAGATCCGGAGTACACTGGACAAGTCCATATATCCTATTCTCTTCTATGCTCGGTCCTTCGGTGTCTCCCACTGCGAATTTCAGTGTAGAACTTCCAGACGAAGCTTGATTTTGCAGTCTTGCTAACAGATTCCTCAGTGCTTGGTGAACCCATCAACATTCGATGAATTCCCAGTGTTGAAATCTCTGGAAAGCACTTGAACGTTTGCAACTCCAAATATTGAATCGTTTGAGTAACGAAGCATACAATCGTTGTACCATCCGATAGCCTCCTTCTGGTTGGGACAAGTCTGTACAATCTTTAGAGCGGAGTCTTTAAGCAGTTCTTGCATTGCTCCACAGTCCAGTCGCCTCGGCAAAGGGCGATAGCGTTGACCTTGTCGGGTTGCTGTCCGGCTGGAGAATTGTAAAACCCGTAATCTATTTGGGAGTTGGAGAGGATGGAGGAAAGTAGGGTGTCAAGATTTCGCTTGAAAAGCTGTTTCTGCTGTAGTTGCCGATGTTTGAACATGAGTGTGCAATGAACTCCTGTTGGGAAATAGTGGTAGAAACCATGAATAAGTGAATGACGCAAAGGAATAAGAGGCTTTTTGAAGTTTCCATCATCTCAATTCTCAATTTTCGTTTTGTAAAGTGAACAATGTCTCTTGAAACCCATTTTATAATCTTAAGCAACCAACAATACAGTTGACGCGTCCAGTAAGTCGTCGCTTTTAATTTTCTCAATGCCGCCTTTAGGTCTATTGGTCCACATTTTTGAATTTTTGGTAAAGTAAATCTCAGTCTACCTACCACTCAAACCCATTTAAAGCTCCGTTCCCTAATAATTTTATTTTTTATTTTTGTTTTATTAAAAGTTAGTGAATAGACATTATTTTCACTTTTAATTTTTTTATTTTCTATCTACTTTTTATTATTAATTTTAAAAACCAAGCCAAATTTTGAGAATCCATAAAAAAGTATATTTCAATTTTTTTTATTTTTTTTTTTTGAAATTTAGCTAAATTTGATAGTGGAAAAATCGAGAGGAACAATATAATTAATAATTTAAAAAGAAAGTCAAGGGAAGAAAAAAATCAAGAAAAAGGCCACAAATTCGTTAAAGGAAGATGAAATTTGTGAAAGGAGAAGATGAAAACGGTGGAATGAAGGAAAAAAGTGGGACTTTTTATGCTAAAACGTGGGGGAAAACGCAAATTTAAACAGACGCATTCTGACCGCGCGCATCAGAGTGAGTTGACAACTCACTCTGACGCACGTGTTGTACCAAAATGAGTCTATTGCCGGTTTAATTTTTTTTTTTTAAATGTGACGTACGGGGAAAAAATAATAAAATATTTCCAAATGCGTCTCTCGAATGGTGCACATCCAAATATGAAATGGTCAAGGCTAGCATCTTGTACGAACTCATATATGAGAAAAACTGAAGCCATCAGGTATAGCCCAACTAAGTTTCGATGTTAAGCTTGATCACCAAAATGAATTTGCTTGCTTTTGAATTCAACACATCTCTTTGTTGTGATTATTTTGTGTTGATGCCAAATTTTGGTCAAGAAAAATGCACCAATCTTCACGTTACATCAATGATAAAATTGTAATTTAAGGAAGAGATGACCTGTAAAACAAAGAAAAATGGCTCTAATGTCCAAGTCCGTAAGAGAATTTTAGAATAGAGAAGAAACCAAAAGTTTCCAATTACCTCATATTTGGGATGTACACGGTTCGGTTCGATCCAATTTTAGACAAAACCATGGACTAAAATGAACATATCGATTTCTAGTCTATTAGAACCGGCAAAACCAAAAGTATCTCAGTTTCAGTTTTTAAAACAAAAGCTATAGGAAATGCCACATGGAGAGTGGGAAGAGAAAAGACAAGTGATAAAAGGACACATGGGAGAATGGGAAGAGAAAAGATAAGTAGTAGACTTGTGAGATGTAAAGGGACATAGGAGTGAAGGATCCACATTGAAGGGACCCTTGAGCGGAGCGGATCTCCCAAATCCCAATTTTTCATAATTGATTTTTTTTACTAGGAAGAAGAAAAAATTATGCATTTAGCACAAAAATTTATATCATGTTTATGAAAAAGAAAGAAATAGATTAAGGTTTCATAAACCCTTACCTTTGAAAACTATCTTTAGTGATTCCTTTGAACACCATCACGACAACGACCTCAGTATTCTCAGGTGAGAATCCAGGAGAAGTGAGAGCTCTAGTGATGTTTGAGGTTTGAGGGAAGGGAGGAGATTGAAAGGAAGAGAGATATGAGATCTTTCAATTAATCCTATGTGATGTAGAAAGAAGAAGAAGAAGGAAAAAAAAAAAAAAAAAAGAGAAACTAAACTTCTACTTAGGTAAAAGAGGGGAGGACTCCCTCCCATTAATTAACTTAATATAATTAAATATATATTATATTATACTTAATTATCCATAATGTATCTAGCTTATTAATTTCTAACATGCCCCCTTAAGCTAGACTTCCCTGATTCCGAGCTTATCTTTCATTTTCAAGAATAAGTCCGTCTTTAATGCTTTTGTGAATATGTCTGCAACTTGATCTTGTGTCTTGCAATACTTGATATATACTTCTCCATCTTTGACCAATTCTCTGATGAAATGATACTTGATATGTATGTGTTTACTTCTTCCATAAAAAACTGGATTCTTCGAAAGTGAAATAGATGATTTATTGTCAAAGAACATGACGGTCCCTTTCTCTTGAGGACACTTCAATTCATGTAGTATCTTTCTAAGCCAAAGTGCTTGACAACTAGCTGCAAACAAAGAAATGTATTCAGCTTCCGTTGTTGACAATGCTATAACATCCTGCTTCTTTGATGCCCACGAAACTGCTCCAGAACCAATATTAAATACATACCCAGAAGTAATTTTGAAATCATCAATATTTCCTCCCCAATCACTATCACTGTAGCCAACAAGAACGTTATATCCATATTCCTTTTATAGTGGATTCCATGATCAACAGTTCCAAGAATATATCTAAGAACTCTCTTTCCAGCTTCCCAATGACTTCTCTTTGGTGATGCCATGAATCTACTCAATAAACTTACTGAGAACATAAGATTAGGTCTAGTTGTAGTTAAATACATTAAACTTCCAACAAGACTTTTATAGATGGTGGCATCAAAAGCTTCACTATCATCATGCTTGCTTAACTTTAAACCCAGTTCCATAGAAGTACTAGCAGGATAAACATTCTCCATTTTGAACTTTATCAAAAAATCTTTTGCATACTTCTTTTGGGAAATTGTAATCTCATTATCACCTTGTTTAACTTCAGTACCAAGAAAGTAATGAAGTAAACCCATATCAGTCATCTCAAATTCTTTCTTCATGCGCTCTTTGAACTCATCAATCATCATGTTTGAATTTCACGTAAAAATTAAATCATCCATATATAGACAAATCATCAAGAAATTACCATTTTTGTCTTCTTTGGTGTAGAGAGCGTGTTTATATGGACATCTTCAGAAACCATCCTTCAAGAAAAAATCATCGATACGTTTGTACCAGGTTCTTGATGCTTGCTTTAGGCCATATAATGCTTTCTTCAATCGACACACCTTATTTTCTTTTCCAATTTTGGCATAACCAGGGGGCTACTCAACATAAATTTCGTTCTTTAAATACCCATTTAGAAATGCTGACTTGACATTTATTTGATGAACTTTCCAGTTATTTTGTGCTGCAAGGGCTAACATCAAATGAACAGTCTCCAAGTGAGTTACTGGTGCAAAAACTTCTTCATAATCCATACCAAACTTTTGTTTGTAACCTTTTCCTACGAGTCTGACCTTGTATTTCTGCACTTCTCCATTTTGCTTCAGTTTTGTTCTATAGATCCATTTGAATCCAAGAACTTTTCTATTCTTTGGTAATTTGACTAACACCCATTTCTCGTTTCTTCTGATTGCATCAATCTCTTGATCCATTGCATCTTTCCATTTCTCCTATTGAATTGCTTCTTCAAAGTATATAGGATCAACATCTGCAAATAAAGCAAAATCAGCATGTTCATCATCTCGTATTCTTCTTGAAGTATTATAAATCTCTTGAATATTTCTTGTCTTCCTTGGAGTAGTTTCTTCATCACTTGTGGAGTGTGATGGAGAAGGTGAAGTCAGTGGTTGAGTCTCTTCAAGCTCCAAGTCTCGAGCATCTTCTTTGCCATTCATGTCAACAAGTAATGGATTCTGGTCTTTATTTAGTGCATCCTATTGCGAAAATTTTGCTTCATCGAACTTGACATCTCGATTAATAGTAACTTTCTTACTTACAGGTTGTATAATCTGTAAGCCTTGGAGTTCTCATTGTACCAAACAAAAATGCATTTTTTCAGATTTATCATCTAGTTTACCTCTTTTCTCATCTGAAATATGAGAATAAGCAATCTTTTTTGGAGTATAGCTTGCATACTTTTAGTTGAAGCTCGATTTAGGAGATAAACAACACAAGTTACTACATCTCCCCAAAATTGATATGGAAACTTCTTGGCCTTCAATATATTTCTTGCAAGTTCCATTATTATTCTATTTTTCTTCTCTGCAACTCTATTTTGTTGAGGAGTTCTTTGAACAGTCTTCTAATGCTTAATTCCATTTTCCTTCAAGAAATCTGCAAAGACTATATATTCTCCTCCACGATCCGAACACAATGCTTTCAATTTCAAGTTACTTTCATTTTCCACCATTTCCTTGAATGTCTTGAAACATTCGAAAGTAGAGCTCTTTTCTTTTAGCAGATAAATCTATGTTTTCCGATTGTGGTCATCAATAAATGTGAGAAAATAATCGTTACTCCATGTGTAGTGGTTCTCATGGGTCCACGTAAGTCTGTATGGAAAAGCTCGAGAGGTTTTGATGCTCTCCAAGAACCTCCAGTCGGAAATGAATTTCGATGATGCTTTTCGAAAACACATGCTTCATAAAGTTGATCTTCCTTTTTAATATTTGGCATTCCTCTCACCATATGTTATTGACACATGTGAGACAAAGTGTCAAAACTCAGGTGCCCGAATCGACAATGCCACAACCATGAAAAGTCATTTACTAAAGTTTCAAAACAAACAAGCTTCTCATAACATATTTTAATTGGAAACATTTTGTTGTGAGTCATACGTACCTTCGTTCTGAGACTTCCATTCTTGGTTCTAATCTCACATATGTTATCTTTAAAGATAACATCATATCCTCTTAGGAGAATTTGCCCAACACTTAAAAGATTGTGTTTGAGACCTCAAAAAATAATACACATTAGTAATTCTTTTTGCTCACTTTTTTGTCTTGACAAGAATATCTCCTTTTCCTTTGACCTTAAGCTTTTTGTTGTCACCAGTCTTCACTACATTTTGATGAGATTCATCTAAAGATATAAAAATATTCTTTCTTCCTGTCATGTGATTACTGCAACCATTATCAAGATACTATATTTCCTCAGTGCTTGTTTCTTGGACGTTGAATGTAAGGAAGAGAAGACCTTGATCATTATCCTGTTGCTCATGGATTAGAGTGGTTTCTGCTTGATTAGAATTAGCCTTCTTAGACCAATAGTCTACTTGAAAATGTCCATAAAGTCTACAATTGAAATATTGTATGTGAGAAAAATCTCCGTGACCACCACTTCTGCCTCTTCCTCTATTTGAACTTTTTCCCCTTCCTCTATTTGAAGAAGATTGATTGTCTCTGTTATCTGACTCTGAATTTGTTACGACGTTGGATCGTCCATTGCCTCTACCACCATGTCCACCTCTTCTTCCACCAGATCGCCCTCTAGAGGAGGATTGCATATGAAAAGCTTCTTCTGAAGGAGTAGAATCAAATAACTTCAATCTGAGCTCATGAGATTGAAGATATCCCATTAAGCTATTGATGGAGAGAGTTGACAAATCTTTGGATTCTTCAATTGCTACAACAATATGCTCATATCTTCTAGTAATGCTTCTAAGGATATTTTCAACCACCCTTTGATCTTCGATTGTTTCTCCATTTAATCTCAATTGATTAACAATTAAGAGAATAATGTTGAAAAAATCTTCAATAGTTTCAGCATCTTTCATTCGAATGGTATCAAATTCAGCTCGAAGTGTTTGCAATTGGACCAATTTTACCTTTTCTTCTCCTTCGTACAAATTCTGCAATGCATCCCATGCTGCTTTAGCAGTAGAAACTCCTGATATTCTTTCAAAAATATTTTCATCCACAGTTTGGTAGATGAAAAATAATGCTTTCTTATCTTTTTTTCTAATATCTCTCAACTCATTGAGTTGTTGTGGTGAAAGACCATCCTCACTTTTTAGCTACGAATATCTTCTGTCAACAATATCCCAAAGATCTTGAGATCCATAAAGAACCTTCATTTGTTGGCTCTACCGTCTATAGTTTTTTCCCTCAAAGCGAGGAAGTTGAGGCTGCAACATGTTAGATGACATCTTTCAATCCTTTTGTCTCTGATATCAATTTGTTGAAAGTGTTGACGAGCCCACTCTAAATTCACTTTAAATCTCACAAACTTTTAAGAGAAGAAACTTGTTCTCTTACAAAACTCAAGAACGCACAAGAGAAAAATATTGTTCTCTTGAAACTCAGTTTCTTTTCAAACTTCAATTTGCTTCTATTGATTTTGATTCTTTTCTCTTGCATACAAATGAGGGAAATGAACTCTTTATATAGTACTCAAGAGACACTTCCTAAAAGACACAAAATAAATGAAGTACATGTATACATTCATACCATCAGACTGAACAATTTACATTGTATCTAAAACATGTATCTTGAAATTAGAAATGATCTAGGAATGTTGTTTAATCCATAATGTATCTAAGCTTATTAATTCTGCACAGTTGGGTTCGATATAAGATGAACAAAACACAATAAGCCAAAACCTGAGATCGGTATTCAGCAACATGTCAAAAGTAACTCAAAGGAGTGACCATTTAATACTTGAAAGAGTGGCGTAATAAGAAAATTCTTAATGCACTCATCCAATATGAAGGTAATTCTCATATGAAAAGATGGCTCGGAGCTACATAGAAGAGTAGGTGTTGGCGTCAACTACTAAATTTTGTTCAGCCGTTCAATAGTATACTGAAAATGATGAGAACCCTTATTCGAAACCATCAATTTTATTCAGACATGTCCATCTGAAAACTAGATACTTTATTATTATGATATCAATAGCTTGAAAAAAGCTGAGGAATCACTGCAATTAGAACACAGATTTTGTTGCCAAACATAAAACCGCAAGGTCTTGTAAGTCTCCAACAATATAAAGCAATATTGCCCACCGTGTGTGCAACATAATAACACGTATCAATATGTGTTGCAACAAAGATAAAAGCAGAAGCACACCTATTATTATTTAATGAAGACAAGACGTTCTTTGTTCTTGCAATGAATAAGAAAAAGGTAAAGAGGTTGACAGAGTAAGCAGAACTAGTATACTCCTTTTAAAATAGCAAGCCAGTGAATGAAGGATACCCAACCATAATGCCATAATGAAATTGCTGAATGTTTTGTGGAATTAACAGCAAATGAAGACTAGGTGAACTAACAATAATAACCAGTTTGAACATCAATGAATAACACCTGCAAAATCTAATCTCTGCGCCATCTTTCAAAGATGACTTTCCTGTTTCACAATAAACAAGAAATTGACCCAACAAAAAATGTTCCTGTGACTAAAGCACTGATGAAGATTAAGTGTACTTGATTCGGTCCGCATCTATACCTTTAACTTAATTGGATCAGATAAACCAATGTCAGGTTTTAAGACGGTGTTTTAACCGGCATTTGAAGGTCAAACGATGTCCAAATTAAATGTGTGACCTATAGATTGCATGCCCTGATGTGACTTTCCTGAGTTCAGCCAAGATCGTTGGTGTTCTATGCTAAAGTTTGACGTGAGTAATTAAATCAAGAATTATGATAGACCCCCAATTTTAAAAGAGAAAAAAGGGCAAAGGAAGAATAGAAAGAGGGCCAAAATAAATGGAAAGAATCAATAGTTAGAGGGACCACCAAATCTATAACAAATCGATTAGTAGTGAAAAGTTTTAGAGGGAGGGGATAACAAATTAGTATAAAAAAGATAATAAGAGGAAGGCATCTTTTACTGTAAAGCCTAAGGTTTATGAGGGGGGGACTCGACCTCCTGCTATTTGGGCCAAAACAGTGATAAATAATTGAGGTTCCATCATGGTATCAGCCATCGAACCGGCTCTAGTACGTCTCAATCGTTACCTAAAGGATGTCAACGAAAAACCGTTCACAGACCGACTTTCAAGCGCTTATCCGACAGGAGATGCAAGCTGAAGCAAAAGGGACTTTGTTACCGTGTGAGGAAAAATATCTCGCTAGTGGCAATCGATTAAAAGAAAAAAGTTGAGCATTGCTACGCTATGACGAGGAAAAGGATGATATACGAAACAGTGAATCGACAGAGAGAGCCGAGATGCCCATATAACAACCTTAGAATCGATGGGATGGAAGAAACGAACAAGAAGCAAAGCTATCCTTAAACTCTCTACCCGGATCGCACTCACCTCGAACGATCAAAGTCAGCAGGACCATAGAGATAAGAGTGATTGTCCTCCAGACAGTGGTAGCTTCACATTCATGATAAAATTAGTACAATCCCTGCAACACCGACAGATCGCCAACTAACGAGTTATGAATAATGTAGTAATACGGGTAAAAATCAGTGAAGACAACAGCATTTGCAAGGGTATCTTTAACCTTCCAACTAACAATCAGAATTTTTCTTTCCCTCTGGTAGTGCTGATGTAGTGTAGAGTGCAATGGTCTGATGACCTTAGCGTTTTGAATGTGTCTGGGGAACTCCGAGATAGAAATTCCAAGTAGGTGAGAAGTACACTTGCAAGGTGACCGTAGCTTGAAAGTCACAGATTCACTGAAAACAATGAAGAAGTTTGTAAGGAGAGGCCAAGGTATCCCTTCTCAGGAGCTAACTCCCTATGACCTCATGAAAAAAGTAGATGAAATACAGGTCATAACTGAAGCCTGCACCAAAATTACAAGACATTTAGAAAAGGCACTAAGTCGTTTCACTCCATAGAAGGTTTGCCACCTATGAGACACCATGAACACCACATTCAACTCAAAACCAGGGGCAGGCCAGTGAAAAGTGAGGCCGCAAGGTACTCAAAATTCTAGAAGACGAAATGAAAGCTGTAGAAGAGTGCACATGTTGGGGTTCATTCACCTAGTGGAGTCCTTTTCAAACCAGTGTTATCAGTGAAAAAAAGGATGTAAGCTAGTGATTTTGTGTCGATATTATAGGCTTGAATCAAGTGACGGCCAGAATAACTTCCCTATTCCAATGGTGAAGAACCCTTGATGAGTTGCCGTGCAACGGTATTCCGCAGATTGAATTTGAATCAGTCGGTATCATCCAGACTCCGAAGGCTCCCTCAGACACACAAGACTGCATTTTGAACCATGAAGACCACTACGAGTGTCTTATCATGCCATTCGTCTGAAAATGCTCCATCCACCTTTCAATCGGTAATGGAACGATTCTTGCACCCCTACTAAAAATTGTGTAGTATTCCATGAATTATCTAAAAACAACTCTCTAGTATCATGCATCATATATTCTCGTGGTATTCTGCAAGCTGGAAGACAACCAATCGTGGCGCCAATCTTAAGAAGTGTACGTTTGGGCAAAGGCAAATAGACTACATCTGGGGCATATCATTCAAAGAAGATGTATCAGCAGACCTTCAAAGGTGGAAGCTATGCTCCATAGCCAACACCTAACACACTCAAAGCAATCAGGGATTCCGTTGGCTAATAGGCCTATTATCGCAGTTTGTCCTCATATGCGTGTTACCTCCTCTACACAGCAGCTCAGAATATAATAGATTGAGTGAATTAAATACTTAGCAGCCTCTTGAAGCCTAAACAACACAATGACCCAATGCACACCTCAGCTTCCTGATTCATCAACTTCGTAATGAAATAATGCTTCTGGGGTAGAATGGGGTCCTGAATGCAAGAAGGAAAGACCAGGATAGTCCAATAAGAGCACTCCCACCCACACCATCGACTCAAAGGCTGCCAGAAGGAACTAATGGCAATAGTCTATGTTTGCAAGAATCGCCACCTCCTGGAAGGAAGTTTATTGTAAAACTAGATCAAAAAAGCCCATTCTTGTTGACTACATGCGTATCAAAGCAGAAGATTACTAAATGGGTTTGCCAAACTGAATAGATTCAGTTCGAGAAATCGAGTATAAAAGGAGCGTAAAATTTGGCAGCAGAATGCTTTGTCTAAGTACCTACTTGTGAATTGTCGATATTGTATACTCCCTGACTCAGAGATATTCCATGATCAATCGTTGACAATGATCAAACTAAGGATAAGGACAATATCTGAGCAGAGCTAACCAAACCCCCCAGGAATACCACACAAGGTGAACTTCATAGATAACAACGCATTGTACTCCACCTCAACACCTACCATTCCCATTACCCACAAAGTTTCATAACAATCCAATTAGGGAACAATCATGGGTAGTGAAGAGAGAAATGGCAAAAAAAGAATTTCTGACAGGAATGAAGCAAGGTAAAAGGCTTTGACGGGACTGTTTAGTCGCCACTAAGCCAAGTATTTGCCTAGCCCTATGGCCTGCTCCAACTCTGGCAATACCCGAGCTCACGTGGCAAATATCACAAGG